>NW_027076316.1:0-285000 GCF_963932015.1 Anas acuta | reverse complement strand
GTAGCCCCCAGCCCCCCCCGCCCCCCCCCGAGGGTCCCCACCCAGCCCTGGAAGCTGCGCCCCCCCCTCGCCCTCCGGAGCCGCCCCCCCCGAGGGGCCCAAGGGGGCAGCCCCGAACCCCCCCCCGCAACCCCCCCGGACCCCCTCCAGCTGCAGGGAGAGGAGGAGGAGGAGGAGGAAGATCCCCCGCCCCCCCGGGCAAGGGAGAGGTGAGTGTGGGGGGGTTTGGGGCAAGATTGGGGGGTTTTGGGGCAGTTTGTGTGGAACTGGGGTGGTTTGGGGCAAGATCGAGCGGGTTTGGGACAGTTTTGGGTGTGATTGAGGTGGTTTGGGGCAAGATGGGGTGGTTTTGGGGCACTTGGGGTGAGAAGGGGGTGGTGGGGGTGGGATGGGGTGGGGTCAGGGGTCGGGGGTCAGGCGCTGACCCCGCTGTGCCCCCAGGCCCCCGACCCCACGGCCTCCATGCTGGCTGACTTCATCGACTGCCCCCCCGACGCCGCCCCGTGACCCCGCCGGGACCCCCCCCAACCTCAGAGCCCCCCCAGAGCCCCTCCCCTGCCCCTCACCAGACCCCGACCCCCCCAGAACAAAATAAAGTTTCTAGAACCTTCCTCTCGGTGCCTTTGTGTTGGTTTTTGATGGGCGAAAGGGGCTGGGAAGGCTTTGGGTACAAGTGAACTCCCCGGGGGAGCCTTTAGGCAGCCCCACATGCAACTGCACCCTCCGGGTTCGCTGTTCCTGAGCAAACCTAAACGTAGCCCTAGCTGTCATCGGAGACGAATGAAAAATCAGGCCCCAGGAAATGCGTTCCGATGGGGACGGACATACAGACAGCTGGGGATGGTCATACAGAGAGGAGTGGTTGGAGAGCTGCCAGGCAGAGAAGGACCTGGGAGTGATGGTGGACAGTCGGCTGAATATGAGCCAGCAGTGTGCTCAGGTGGCCAAGAAGGCCAACGGCATCCTGGCTTGTATCAGAAACAGTGTGACCAGCAGGGCTAGGGAGGTGATTGTCCCCCTGTACTCGGCTCTGGTGAGGCCGCACCTCGAGTACTGTGTTCAGTTTTGGGCCCCTCGCTACAAGAAAGATATCGAGGTGCTTGAGCGGGTCCAAAGAAGGGCGACGAAGCTGGTGAGGGGCCTGGAGAACAAGTCCTACAAGGATCGGCTGAGAGAGCTGGGCTTGTTCAGCCTGGAGAAGAGGAGGCTCAGGGGTGACCTTATTGCTCTCTACAGATACCTTAAAGGAGGCTGTAGCGAGGTGGGGGTTGGTCTGTTCTCCCACATGCCTGGTGACAGGACGGGGGGGAATGGGCTAAAATTGTGCCAGGGGAGTTTTAGGTTAGACGTTAGGAAGAATTTCTTTACCGAAAGGGTTGTTAGGCACTGGAACGGGCTGCCCAGGGAAGTGGTGGAGTCACCATCCCTGGAAGTCTTCAAAAGACGTTTAGATGTAGAGCTTAGGGATATGGTTTAGTGGGGACTGTTAGTGTTAGGTCAGAGGTTGGACTCGATAATCTTGAGGTCTCTTCCAACCTAGAAATTCTGTGATTCTGTGGATGAGCCTGCTGAAACTAATTCCAGTTGAGAAAGTTTCAGTTACTAGCTTGGTGATATTGTCAGTTCAATATTCAAAGCTGCAGCAAAAGCGAAAGGGGATTTTTGCTTCTAGAAACACCCCAGGTCTCCTGCCTGCACTCTGCGTGCTGTTGAGCTAAGCCATAAAAATAAGTAAATAAAGCACAGCTGCTGCTCCTCTTTCTGATGTCCTGTGCTTTGCCCCTCCCCTTTCCCAGGTGATTGGGTTTGGGTGCTGGGGGCGGGGGCAAAAGGTATATGAGCCCCAGGCATGCCACCAGAGAGCTCCTTCTGCCTGGGCTGCTCTTTGGGGTAAGTGCTTTGTGTTTCCTTCAGTCAGTTGCAGGGTTCTTTAGGTGGGTCAAAGTCTATGGATTTCTGGATTTTAAGTGCTTGGAATTCGCTTAATAGAGCTCTATTTAGCAGAGGCCGCTGGCTCACTGTTTTTTGGGGTGGTGGGACACTCTTCTGGTTTTGACCTATACTTCAATCTCTAAATGTATAAACCCACCTGTGTAACTCTCCTGAGGACTAAAAGCAGCTTGATTGCATGGTACCTGTGGCTCGGCAGCGTAGATATGCAGCATTGCCAAGAGACTGAGCAGGGTTGTATCAGAGTCTCCTCTTTCATCTGCCAAGGGTGAGTCTGTGATTACCCCTGCCGGGGCTGCTGTGTGTGCATGTCTTTTTGGCATTTATGGAGCTCAGTTGTTTTTTTTTTCTGTCTGTCTATGTTCTAACTTTTTGTTTTTTTGAGGGGTGCATAGTGTGTCTGCTGCGCGTGGGTGGCAGGAGGAGGTGGGGAGCTGCTCAGGACTGGAAGGTTTGGTTTCTAGGAGTACGCGGCATCCTTCCTGTGTGACGTGACTAATTGTTGGGCCGGAACGTTCCAGCTTTTGTGTGTCTTAAGCAATGTAGCTTGTGCAGTGTGTTGTGTGGCCCGGGCAGAGTTTGCCGTGGCGCTGTGAGCGAAGAATCTCTGTTAGAGCTGGTGAGCAGCTGAAGAACTGGAGCTGGGACGAGAGAGGCATTGCAGCAGGTACGCTGTGGCTGTGAGGTTAGGGTTAGATCCAGGGTTCGGGTTAGGGTTCGGGTTAGGGTTAGGGTTCGGTCTCCCATGGGCGATGTTTCGGCTTGCTCAGGAACAGCGAACCCGGAGGGTCCAGTTGCATGTGGGGCTGCGTAAAGGCTCCCCTGGGGAGTTCACTTGTACCCAAAGCCTTCCTTTGGGGGCACTTTTGGATGGTCCGAAGGGGCTCGCAACGCATTTCCTGGGTCCTGATTTTTCACTTGTCTTCGATGCCGGCTAGGGCTATGTTTAGGGATGCTCGGAAACAGCGAACCCGGAGGGTCCAGTTGCATGTGGGGCTGCGTAAAGGCTCCCCTGGGGAGTTCACTTGTACCCAACGCCTTCCTTTGGTGACACTTTTGGATGGTCCAAAGGGGCTTGCAACGCGTTTTCTGGGACCCAGGTTTTCAGTCTTCTCCCATGCTGGCTAGAGATATATTTAGGGTTGCTCTGAAAAATCGAACCCGGAGGGTCCAGTTGCATGTGGGGCTGCGTAAAGGCTCCCCTGGGGAGTTCACTTGTACACAAAGCCTTCCTTTGGGGGCACTTTTAGATGGGCGAAAAGGGCTCGTAACGCATTTCCTGGGGCCTGATTTTTCAGTCGTCTTCGATGCCGGCTAGGGCTATGTTTAGGGATGCTCGGAAACAGCGAACCCGGAGGGTCCAGTTGCATGTGGGGCTGCATAAATGCTCCCCTGGGGAGTTCACTTGTACCCAAAGCCTTCCTTTGGTGACACTTTTGAATGGTCCAAAGAGGCTTGCAACGCGTTTTCTGGGGCGCGGGTTTTTCAGTCGTCTTCGATACCGGCTAGGGCTATGTTTAGGGATGCTCGGAAACAACGAACCCGGAGGGTCCAGTTGCATGTGGGGCTGCGTAAAGGCTCCCCTGGGGAGTTCACTTGTACCCAAAGCCTTCCTTTGGGGGCACTTTTGGATGGGCGAAAAGGGCTCGCAACGCATTTCCTGGGGCCTGATTTTTCACTCGTCTCCGATGACGGCTAGGGCTACGTTTAGGTTTGCTCAGGAACAGCGAACCCGGAGGGTCCAGTTGCATGTGGGGCTGCGTAAAGGCTCCCCTGGGGAGATCACTTGTACCCAAAGCCTTCCTGTGGGGGCACTTTTGGATGGGCGAAAATGGCTCGCAACGCATTTCCTGGGGCCTGATTTTTCAGTCGTCTTCGATGCCGTCTAGGGCTATGTTTAGGGATGCTCAGAAACAGCGAACCCGGAGGGTCCAGTTGCATGTGGGGCTGCGTAAAGGCTCCCCTGGGGAGTTCACTTGTACCCAACGCCTTCCTTTGGTGACACTTTTGGATGGTCCAAAGGGGCTTGCAACGCGTTTTCTGGGGCCCGGGTTTTCAGTGTTCTCCCATGGCGGCCAGTGATATATTTAGGGTTGCTCGGAAAAATCGAACTCGGAGGGTCCAGTGGCATGTGGGGCTGCGTAAAGGCTCCCCTGGGGAGTTCTCTTGTACCCAAAGCCTTCCTTTGGGGGCACTTTTGGATGGGCGAAAAGGGCTCGCAACGCATTTCCTGGGGCCTGATTTTTCAGTCGTCTTCGATGCCGGCTAGGGCTATGTTTAGGGATGCTCGGAAACAGCGAACCCGGAGGGTCCAGTGGCATGTGGGGCTGCGTAAAGGCTCCCCTGGGGAGTTCTCTTGTACCCAAAGCCTTCCTTTGGGGGCACTTTTGGATGGGCGAAAAGGGCTCGTAACGCATTTACCGGGGCCTGATTTTTCAGTCATCATAAATTCCGGCTAGGGCTATGTTTAGGGATGCTCGGAAACAACGAACCCGGAGGGTCCAGTTGCATGTGGGGCTGCGTAAAGGCTCCCCTGGGGAGTTCACTTGTACCCAAAGCCTTCTTTGGGGGCACTTTTGGATGGGCGAAAAGGGCTCGCAACGCATTTCCTGGGGCCTGATTTTTCAGTCGTCTTCGATGCCGGCTAGGGCTATGTTTAGGGATGCTCGGAAACAGCGAACCCGGAGGGTCCAGTTGCATGTGGGGCTGCGTAAAGGCTCCCCTGGGGAGTTCACTTGTACCCAAAGCCTTCCTTTGGTGACATTTTTGGATGGTCCAAAGGGGCTTGCAACGCGTTTTCTGGGGCCCGGGATTTCAGTCTTCTCCCATGCCGGCTAGTGATATATTTAGGGTTGCTCGGAAAAATTGAACCCGCAGGGTCCAGTTGCATGTGGGGCTGCGTAAAGGCTTCCCTGGGGAGTTCACTTGTACCCAAAGCCTTCCTTTGGGGGCACTTTTGGATGGGCGAAAAGGGCTCGCAACGCATTTCCTGGGGCCTGATTTTTCAGTCGTCTTCGATGCCGGCTAGGGCTATGTTTAGGGATGCTCGGAAACAGCGAACCCGGAGGGTCCAGTTGCATGTGGGGCTCCGTAAAGGCTCCCCTGGGGAGTTCACTTGTACCCAACGCCTTCCTTTGGTGACACTTTTGGATGGTCCAAAGGGGCTTGCAACGCGTTTTCTGGGACCCAGGTTTTCAGTCTTCTCCCATGACGGCTAGGGATATATTTAGGGTTGCTCAGAAAAATCGAACCCGGAGGGTCCAGTTGCATGTGGGGCTGCGTAAAGGCTCCCCTGGGGAGTTCACTTGTACACAAAGCCTTCCTTTGGGGGCACTTTTAGATGGGCGAAAAGGGCTCGTTACGCATTTCCGTGGGCCTGATATTTCAGTCGTCTTCGATGCCGGCTAGGGCTATGTTTAGGGATGCTCGGAAACAGCGAACGCGGAGGGTCCAGTTGCATGTGGGGCTGCGTAAAGGCTCCCCTGGGGAGTTCACTTGTACCCAAAGCCTTCCTTTGGGGGCACATTTGGATGGGCGAAAAGGGCTCGTAACGCATTTACCGGGGCCTGATTTTTCAGTCATCATAAATTCCGGCTAGGGCTATGTTTAGGGATGCTCGGAAACAACGAACCCGGAGGGTCCAGTTGCATGTGGGGCTGCGTAAAGGCTCCCCTGGGGAGTTCACTTGTACCCAAAGCCTTCCTTTGGGGGCACTTTTGGATGGGCGAAAAGGGCTCGCAACGCATTTCCTGGGGCCTGATTTTTCAGTCGTCTTCGATGCCGGCTAGGGCTATGTTTCTGGATGCTCCGAAACAGCGAACGCGGAGGGTCCAGTTGCATGTGGGGCTGCGTAAAGGCTCCCCTGGGGAGTTCACTTGTACCCAAAGCCTTCCTTTGGGGGCACTTTTGGATGGGCGAAAAGGGCTCGCAACGCATTTCCTGGGGCCTGATTTTTCAGTCGTCATTGATGCCGGCTAGGGCTATGTTTAGGGATGCTCGGAAACAGCGAACCCGGAGGGTCCAGTTGCATGTGGGGCTGCGTAAAGGCTCCCCTGGGGAGTTCACTTGTACCCAAAGCCTTCCTTTGGTGACACTTTTGGATGGTCCAAAGGGGCTTGCAACGCGTTTTCTGGGGCCCGGGTTTTCAGTGTTCTCCCATGGCGGCCTGTGATATATTTAGGGTTGCTCGGAAAAATCGAACCCGGAGGGTCCAGTGGCATGTGGGGCTGCGTAAAGGCTCCCCTGGGGAGTTCTCTTGTACCCAAAGCCTTCCTTTGGGGGCACTTTTGGATGGGCGAAAAGGGCTCGCAACGCATTTCCTGGGGCCTGATTTTTCAGTCGTCTTCGATGCCGGCTAGGGCTATGTTTAGGGATGCTCGGAAACAGCGAACGCGGAGGGTCCAGTGGCATGTGGGGCTGCGTAAAGGCTCCCCTGGGGAGTTCTCTTGTACCCAAAGCCTTCCTTTGGGGGCACTTTTGGATGGGCGAAAAGGGCTCGTAACGCATTTACCGGGGCCTGATTTTTCAGTCATCATAAATTCCGGCTAGGGCTATGTTTAGGGATGCTCGGAAACAACGAACCCGGAGGGTCCAGTTGCATGTGGGGCTGCGTAAAGGCTCCCCTGGGGAGTTCACTTGTACCCAAAGCCTTCTTTGGGGGCACTTTTGGATGGGCGAAAAGGGCTCGCAACGCATTTCCTGGGGCCTGATTTTTCAGTCGTCTTCGATGCCGGCTAGGGCTATGTTTAGGGATGCTCGGAAACAGCGAACCCGGAGGGTCCAGTTGCATGTGGGGCTGCGTAAAGGCTCCCCTGGGGAGTTCACTTGTACCCAACGCCTTCCTTTGGTGACACTTTTGGATGGTCCAAAGGGGCTTGCAACGCGTTTTCTGGGACCCAGGTTTTCAGTCTTCTCCCATGCTGGCTAGAGATATATTTAGGGTTGCTCGGAAAAATCGAACCCGGAGGGTCCAGTTGCATGTGGGGCTGCGTAAAGGCTCCCCTGGGGAGTTCACTTGTACACAAAGCCTTCCTTTGGGGGCACTTTTAGATGGGCGAAAAGGGCTCGTAACGCATTTCCTGGGGCCTGATTTTTCAGTCGTCTTCGATGCCGTCTAGGGCTATGTTTAGGGATGCTCGGAAACAGCGAACCCGGAGGGTCCAGTTGCATGTGGGGCTGCATAAATGCTCCCCTGGGGAGTTCACTTGTACCCAAAGCCTTCCTTTGGTGACACTTTTGGATGGTCCAAAGAGGCTTGCAACGCGTTTTCTGGGGCCCGGGTTTTTCAGTCGTCTTCGATGCCGGCTAGGGCTATGTTTAGGGATGCTCGGAAACAGCGAACCCGGAGGGTCCAGTTGCATGTGGGGCTCCATAAATGCTCCCCTGGGGAGTTCACTTGTACCCAAAGCCTTCCTTTGGTGACATTTTTGGATGGTCCAAAGGGGCTTGCAACGCGTTTTCTGGGGCCCGGGATTTCAGTCTTCTCCCATGCCGGCTAGTGATATATTTAGGGTTGCTCGGAAAAATTGAACCCGCAGGGTCCAGTTGCATGTGGGGCTGCGTAAAGGCTCCCCTGGGGAGTTCACTTGTACCCAAAGCCTTCCTTTGGGGGCACTTTTGGATGGGCGAAAAGGGCTCGCAACGCATTTCCTGGGGCCTGATTTTTCAGTCGTCTTCGATGCCGGCTAGGGCTATGTTTAGGGATGCTCGGAAACAGCGAACCCGGAGGGTCCAGTTGCATGTGGGGCTGCGTAAAGGCTCCCCTGGGGAGTTCACTTGTACCCAACGCCTTCCTTTGGTGACACTTTTGGATGGTCCAAAGGGGCTTGCAACGCGTTTTCTGGGACCCAGGTTTTCAGTCTTCTCCCATGACGGCTAGGGATATATTTAGGGTTGCTCAGAAAAATCGAACCCGGAGGGTCCAGTTGCATGTGGGGCTGCGTAAAGGCTCCCCTGGGGAGTTCACTTGTACACAAAGCCTTCCTTTGGGGGCACTTTTAGATGGGCGAAAAGGGCTCGTTACGCATTTCCGTGGGCCTGATATTTCAGTCGTCTTCGATGCCGGCTAGGGCTATGTTTAGGGATGCTCGGAAACAGCGAACGCGGAGGGTCCAGTTGCATGTGGGGCTGCGTAAAGGCTTCCCTGGGGAGTTCACTTGTACCCAAAGCCTTCCTTTGGGGGCACATTTGGATGGGCGAAAAGGGCTCGTAACGCATTTACCGGGGCCTGATTTTTCAGTCATCATAAATTCCGGCTAGGGCTATGTTTAGGGATGCTCGGAAACAACGAACCCGGAGGGTCCAGTTGCATGTGGGGCTGCGTAAAGGCTCCCCTGGGGATTTCTCTTGTACCCAAAGCATTCCTTTGGGGGCACTTTTGGATGGGCGAAAAGGGCTCGCAACGCATTTCCTGGGGCCTGATTTTTCAGTCGTCTTCGATGCCGGCTAGGGCTATGTTTAGGGATGCTCCGAAACAGCGAACCCGGAGGGTCCAGTTGCATGTGGGGCTGCGTAAAGGCTCCCCTGGGGAGTTCACTTGTACCCAAAGCCTTCCTTTGGGGGCACTTTTGGATGGGCGAAAAGGGCTCGCAACGCATTTCCTGGGGTCTGATTTTTCACTCGTCTCCGATGACGGCTAGGGCTACGTTTAGGTTTGCTCAGGAACAGCGAACCCGGAGGGTCCAGTTGCATGTGGGGCTGCGTAAAGGCTCCCCTGGGGAGATCACTTGTACCCAAAGCCTTCCTGTGGGGGCACTTTTGGATGGGCGAAAAGGGCTCGTAACGCATTTACCGGGGCCTGATTTTTCAGTCATCATAAATTCCGGCTAGGGCTATGTTTAGGGATGCTCAGAAACAGCGAACGCGGAGGGTCCAGTTGCATGTGGGGCTGCGTAAAGGCTCCCCTGGGGAGTTCACTTGTACCCAACGCCTTCCTTTGGTGACACTTTTGGATGGTCCAAAGGGGCTTGCAACGCGTTTTCTGGGGCCCGGGTTTTCAGAGTTCTCCCATGGCGGCCAGTGATATATTTAGGGTTGCTTGGAAAAATCGAACCCGGATGGTCCAGTGGCATGTGGGGCTGCGTAACGGCTCCCCTGGGGAGTTCTCTTGTACCCAAAGCCTTCCTTTGGGGGCACTTTTGGATGGGCGAAAAGGGCTCGCAACGCATTTCCTGGGGCCTGATTTTTCAGTTGTCTTCGATGCCGGCTAGGGCTATGTTTAGGGATGCTCGGAAACAGCGAACGTGGAGGGTCCAGTGGCATGTGGGGCTGCGTAAAGGCTCCCCTGGGGAGTTCTCTTGTACCCAAAGCCTTCCTTTGGGGGCACTTTTGGATGGGCGAAAAAGGCTCGCAACGCATTTCCTGGGGCCTGATTTTTCAGTCGTCTTCGATGCCGGCTAGGGCTATGTTTAGGGATGCTCCGAAACAGCGAACCCGGAGGGTCCAGTTGCATGTGGGGCTGCGTAAAGGCTCCCCTGGGGAGTTCACTTGTACCCAAAGCCTTCCTTTGGGGGCACTTTTGGATGGGCGAAAAGGGCTCGCAACGCATTTCCTGGGGCCTGATTTTTCAGTCGTCATTGATGCCGGCTAGGGCTATGTTTAGGGATGCTCGGAAACAGCGAACCCGGAGGGTCCAGTTGCATGTGGGGCTCCATAAATGCTCCCCTGGGGAGTTCACTTGTACCCAAAGCCTTCCTTTGGTGACACTTTTGGATGGTCCAAAGGGGCTTGCAACGCGTTTTCTGGGGCCCGGGATTTCAGTCTTCTCCCATGCCGGCTAGTGATATATTTAGGGTTGCTTGGAAAAATTGAACCCGCAGGGTCCAGTTGCATGTGGGGCTGCGTAAAGGCTCCCCTGGGGAGTTCACTTGTACCCAAAGCCTTCCTTTGGGGGCACTTTTGGATGGGCGAAAAGGGCTCGCAACGCATTTCCTGGGGCCTGATTTTTCAGTCGTCTTCGATGCCGGCTAGGGCTATGTTTAGGGATGCTCGGAAACAGCGAACGCGGAGGGTCCAGTTGCATGTGGGGCTGCGTAAAGGCTCCCCTGGGGAGTTCACTTGTACCCAACGCCTTCCTTTGGTGACACTTTTGGATGGTCCAAAGGGGCTTGCAACGCGTTTTCTGGGACCCAGGTTTTCAGTCTTCTCCCATGCCGGCTAGGGATATATTTAGGGTTGCTCGGAAATATCGAACCCGGAGGGTCCAGTTGCATGTGGGGCTGCGTAAAGGCTCCCCTGGGGAGTTCACTTGTACACAAAGCCTTCCTTTGGGGGCACTTTTAGATGGGCGAAAAGGGCTCGTTACGCATTTCCGTGGGCCTGATTTTTCAGTCGTCTTCAATGCCGGCTAGGGCTATGTTTAGGGATGCTCGGAAACAGCGAACGCGGAGGGTCCAGTGGCATGTGGGGCTGCGTAAAGGCTTCCCTGGGGAGTTCACTTGTACCCAAAGCCTTCCTTTGGGGGCACATTTGGATGGGCGAAAAGGGCTCGTAACGCGTTTACCGGGGCCTGATTTTTCAGTCATCATAAATTCCGGCTAGGGCTATGTTTAGGGATGCTCGGAAACAGCGAACCCGGAGGGTCCAGTTGCATGTGGGGCTGCGTAAAGGCTTCCCTGGGGAGTTCACTTGTACCCAAAGCCTTCCTTTGGGGGTACATTTGGATGGGCGAAAAGGGCTCGTAACGCATTTACCGGGGCCTGATTATTCAGTCATCATAAATTCCGGCTAGGGCTATGTTTAGGGATGCTCGGAAACAACGAACCCGGAGGGTCCAGTTGCATGTGGGGCTGCGTAAAGGCTCCCCTGGGGAGTTCTCTTGTACCCAAAGCCTTCCTTTGGGGGAACTTTTGGAGTCGCGAAAAGGGCTCGTAACGCATTTCCTGAGGCCTTATTTTTCAGTCGTCTTCGATGCCGGCTAGGGCTATGTTTAGGGATGCTCAGAAACAGCGAACCCGGAGGGTCCAGTTGCATGTGGGGCTGCGTAAAGGCTCCCCTGGGGAGTTCACTTGTACCCAAAGCCTTCCATTGGGGGCACTTTTGGATGGGCGAAAAGGCCTCGGAACGCATTTCCTGGGGCCTGATTTTTCAGTCGTCATCGCTCCCGGCTAGGGCTATGTTTAGGGATGCTCGGAAACAGCGAACCCGGAGGGTCCAGTTGCATGTGGGGCTGCGTAAAGGCTCCCCTGGGGAGTTCATTTGTACCCAAAGCCTTCCTTTGGGGGCACTTTTGGATGGGCGAAAAGGCCTCGGAACGCATTTCCTGGGGCCGGATTTTTCAGTCGTCTTCGATGCCGTCTAGGGCTATGTTTAGGGATGCTCGGAAACAGCGAACCCGGAGGGTCCAGTTGCATGTGGGGCTGCGTAAAGGCTCCCCTGGGGAGTTCTCTTGTACCCAAAGCCTTCCTTTGGTGACACTTTTGGATGGTCCAAAGGGACTTGCAATGCGTTTTCTGGGGCCCGGGTTTTCAGTCGTCTCCTATGCCTGCTAGTGATATATTTAGGGTTGCTCGGAAAAATCGAACCCGAAGGGTCCAGTTGCATGTGGGGCTGAGTAAAGGCTCCCCTGGGGAGTTCTCTTGTACCCAAAGCCTTCCTTTGGTGAAACTTTTGGATGGGCAAAAAGGGCTCGCAACGCATTTCCTGGGGCCTGATTTTTCAGTCGTCTTCGATGCCGGCTAGGGCTATGTTTAGGGATGCTCGGAAACAGCGAACGCGGAGGGTCCAGTGGCATGTGGGGCTGCGTAAAGGCTCCCCTGGGGAGATCACTTGTACCCAACGCCTTCCTTTGGGGGCACTTTTGGATGGGCGAAAAGGGCTCGCAACGCATTTCCTGGGGCCTGATTTTTCATTCGTCATTGATGCCGGCTAGGGCTATGTTTAGGGATGCTCGGAAACAGCGAACGCGGAGGGTCCAGTTGCATGTGGGGCTGCGTAAAGGCTCCCCTGGGGAATTCACTTGTACCCAAAGCCTTCCTTTGGGGGCACTTTTAGATGGTCCAAAGGGGCTTGCAATGCATTTCCAGGGGCCTGATTTTTCAGTCGATTCCGATGACGGCTAGGGCTATGTTTAGGGATGCTCGGTAACAGCGAACCCGGAGGGTCCAGTTGCATGTGGGGCTGCGTAAAGGCTCCCCTGGGGAGTTCTCTTGTACCCAAAGCCTTCCTTTGGTGACACTTTTGGATGGTCCAAAGGGACTTGCAATGCGTTTTCTGGGGCCCGGGTTTTCAGTCGTCTCCTATGCCTGCTAGTGATATATTTAGGGTTGCTCGGAAAAATCGAACCCGAAGGGTCCAGTTGCATGTGGGGCTGAGTAAAGGCTCCCCTGGGGAGTTCTCTTGTACCCAAAGCCTTCCTTTGGTGAAACTTTTGGATGGGCAAAAAGGGCTCGCAACGCATTTCCTGGGGCCTGATTTTTCAGTCGTCTTCGATGCCGGCTAGGGCTATGTTTAGGGATGCTCGGAAACAGCGAACGCGGAGGGTCCAGTGGCATGTGGGGCTGCGTAAAGGCTCCCCTGGGGAGATCACTTGTACCCAACGCCTTCCTTTGGGGGCACTTTTGGATGGGCGAAAAGGGCTCGCAACGCATTTCCTGGGGCCTGATTTTTCATTCGTCATTGATGCCGGCTAGGGCTATGTTTAGGGATGCTCGGAAACAGCGAACGCGGAGGGTCCAGTTGCATGTGGGGCTGCGTAAAGGCTCCCCTGGGGAATTCACTTGTACCCAAAGCCTTCCTTTGGGGGCACTTTTAGATGGTCCAAAGGGGCTTGCAATGCATTTCCTGGGGCCTGATTTTTCAGTCGATTCCGATGACGGCTAGGGCTACATTTAGGTTTGTTGAGGAATAGCGAACCCGGAGGGTCCAGTTGCATGTGGGGCTGCGTAAAGGCTCCCCTGGGGAGTTCTCTTGTACCCAAAGTCTTCCTTTGGTGACACTTTTGGATGGTCCAAAGGGGCTTGCAACGCGTTTTCTGGGGCCCGGGTTTTCAGTCTTCTCCCATGCCTCCTAGGGATATGTTTACGGATGCTCGGAAACAGCGAACCCGGAGGGTCCAGTTGCATGTGGGGCTGCGTAAAGGCTCCCCTGGGGAGTTCACTTGTACACAAAGCCTTCCTTTGGGGGCACATTTGGATGGGCGAAAAGGGCTCGTAACGCATTTCCCGGGGCCTGATTTTTCAGTCATCATCCATTCCGGCTAGGGCTATGTTTAGGGATGCTCGGAAACAACGAACCCGGAGGGTCCAGTTGCATGTGGGGCTGAGTAAAGGCTCCCCTGGGGAGTTCACTTGTACCCAAAGCCTTCCTTTGGGGGCACATTTGGATGGGCGAAAAGGGCTCGTAACGCATTTCCTGGGGCCTGATTTTTCAGTTATCATCCATTCCGGTTAGGGCTATGTTTAGGGATGCTCGGAAACAACGAACCCGGAGGGTCCAGTTGCATGTGGGGCTGCGTAAAGGCTCCCCTGGGGAGTTCACTTGTACCCAAAGCCTTCCTTTGGGGGCACTTTTGGATGGGCGAAAAGGGCTTGCAACGCATTTCCTGGGGCCTGATTTTTCATTCGTCTTCGATGCCGGCTAGGGCTATGTTTAGGGATGCTCCGAAACAGCGAACCCGGAGGGTCCAGTTGCATGTGGGGCTGCGTAAAGGCTCCCCTGGGGAGTTCACTTGTACCCAAAGCCTTCCTTCCGTGACACTTTTGGATGGGCGAAAAGGGCTCGTAACGCATTTCCTGGGGCCTGATTTTTCAGTCGTCATCGCTGCCGGCTAGGGCTATGTTTAGGGATGCTCGGAAACAGCGAACCCGGAGGGTCCAGTTGCATGTGGGGCTGCATAAATGCTCCCCTGGGGAGTTCACTTGTACCCAAAGCCTTCCTTTGGTTACACTTTTGGATGGTCCAAAGAGGCTTGCAACGCGTTTTCTGGGGCCCGGGTTTTCAGACTTCTCCCATGCCGGCTAGTGATATATTTAGGTTTTCTCGGAAAAATCGAACCCGGAGAGTCCAGTTGCATGTGGGGCTGCGTAAAGGCTCCCCTGGGGAGTTCACTTGTTCCCAAAGCCTTCCTTTCGTGACACTTTTGCATGGGCGAAAAGGGTTCGTAACGCATTTCCTGGGGCCTGATTTTTCAGTCATCATCCATTCCGGCTAGGGCTATGTTTAGGGATGCTCGGAAACAGCGAACCCGGAGGGTCCAGTTGCATGTGGGGCTGCGTAAAGGCTCCCCTGGGGAGTTCACTTGTACCCAAAGCCTTCCTTTGGGGGCACTTTTGGATGGTCCAAAGGGGCTCGCAATGCATTTCCTGGGGCCTGATTTTTCATTCGTCTCCGATGACGGCTAGGGCTACGTTTAGGTTTGCTCAGGAACAGCGAACCCGGAGCGTCCAGTTGCATGTGGGGCTGCGTAAAGGCTCCCCTGGGGAGTTCACTTGTACCCAAAGCCTTCCTTTGGGGCCTTTCTGGATGGGCGAAAAGGGCTCGGAACGCATTTCCTGGGGCCTGATTTTTCAGTCGTCTTCGATGCCGGCTAGGGTTATGTTTAGGGATGCTCAGAAACAGCGAACCCGGAGGGTCCAGTTGCATGTGGGGCTGCGTAAAGGCTCCCCTGGGGAGTTCACTTGTACCCAAAGCCTTCCTTTGGGGGCACATTTGGATGGGCGAAAAGGGCTCGTAACGCATTTCCCGGGGCCTGATTTTTCAGTCATCATCCATTCCGGCTAGGGCTATGTTTAGGGATGCTCGGAAACAACGAACCCGGAGGGTCCAGTTGCATGTGGGGCTGCGTAAAGGCTCCCCTGGGGAGTTCACTTGTACCCAAAGCCTTCCTTTGGTGAAACTTTTGGATGGGCGAAAAGGGCTCGCAACGCCTTTCCTGGGGCCTGATTTTTCAGTCGTCTTCGATGCCGGCTAGGGCTATGTTTAGGGATGCTCGGAAACAGCGAACGCGGAGGGTCCAGTGGCATGTGGGGCTGCGTAAAGGCTCCCCTGGGGAGATCACTTGTACCCAACGCCTTCCTTTGGGGGCACTTTTGGATGGGCGAAAAGGGCTCGCAACGCATTTCCTGGGGCCTGATTTTTCAGTCGTCTTCGATGCTGGCTAGGGCTATGTTTAGGGATGCTCGGAAACAGCGAAGCCGGAGGGTCCAGTGGCATGTGGGGCTGCGTAAAGGCTCCCCTGGGGAATTCACTTGTACCCAAAGCCTTCCTTTGGGGGCACTTTTAGATGGTCCAAAGGGGCTTGAAATGCATTTCCTGGGGCCTGATTTTTCAGTCGATTCCGATGACGGCTAGGGCTACATTTAGGTTTGAGAGGAATAGCGAACCCGGAGGGTCCAGTTGCATGTGGGGCTGCGTAAAGGCTCCCCTGGTGAGTTCTCTTATACCCATAGTCTTCCTTTGGTGACACTTTTGGATGGTCCAAAGGGGCTTGCAACGCGTTTTCTGGGGCCCGGGTTTTCAGTCTTCTCCCATGCCTCCTAGGGATATGTTTACGGATGCTCGGAAACAGCGAACCCGGAGGGTCCAGTTGCATGTGGGGCTGCGTAAAGGCTCCCCTGGGGAGTTCACTTGTACCCAAAGCCTTCCTTTGGGGGCACTTTTGGATGGTCCAAAGGGGCTCGCAATGCATTTCCTGGGGCCTGATTTTTCATTCGTCTCCGATGACGGCTAGGGCTACGTTTAGGTTTGCTCAGGAACAGCGAACCCGGAGCGTCCAGTTGCATGTGGGGCTGCGTAAAGGCTCCCCTGGGGAGTTCACTTGTACCCAAAGCCTTCCTTTGGGGGCACTTTTGGATGGGCGAAAAGGGCTCGCAATGCATTTCCTGGGGCCTGATTTTTCATTCGTCTTCGATGCCGGCTAGGGCTATGTTTAGGGATGCTCGGAAACAGCGAACCCGGAGGGTCCAGTTGCATGTGGGGCTGCATAAATGCTCCCCTGGGGAGTTCACTTGTACACAAAGCCTTCCTTTGGGGGCACATTTGGATGGGCGAAAAGGGCTCGTAACGCATTTCCCGGGGCCTGATTTTTCAGTCATCATCCATTCCAGCTAGGGCTATGTTTAGGGATGCTCGGAAACAACGAACCCGGAGGGTCCAGTTGCATGTGGGGCTGCGTAAAGGCTCCCCTGGGGAGTTCACTTGTACCCAAAGCCTTCCTTTGGGGGCACATTTGGATGGGCGAAAAGGGCTCGTAACGCATTTCCCGGGGCCTGATTTTTCAGTCATCATCCATTCCGGCTAGGGCTATGTTTAGGGATGCTCGGAAACAACGAACCCGGAGGGTCCAGTTGCATGTGGGGCTGCGTAAAGGCTCCCCTGGGGAGTTCACTTGTACCCAAAGCCTTCCTTTGGGGGCAATTTTGGATGGGCGAAAAGGGCTTGCAACGCATTTCCTGGGGCCTGATTTTTCAGTCGTCATCGCTGCCGGCTAGGGCTATGTTTAGGGATGCTCGGAAACAGCGAACCCGGAGGGTCCAGTTGCATGTGGGACTGCATAAATGCTCCCCTGGGGAGTTCACTTGTACCCAAAGCCTTCCTTTGGTGACACTTTTGGATGGTCCAAAGAGGCTTGCAACGCGTTTTCTGGGGCCCGGGTTTTCAGACTTCTCCCATGCCGGCTAGTGATATATTTAGGGTTGCTCGGAAAAATCGAACCCGGAGAGTCCAGTTGCATGTGGGGCTGCGTAAAGGCTCCCCTGGGGAGTTCTCTTGTACCCAAAGCCTTCCTTTCGTGACACTTTTGCATGGGCGAAAAGGGTTCGTAACGCATTTCCTGGGGCCTGATTTTTCAGTCGTCATCACTGCCGGCTAGGGCTATGTTTAGGGATGCTCGGAAACAGCGAACCCGGAGGGTCCAGTTGCATGTGGGGCTGCGTAAAGGCTCCCCTGGGGAGTTCATTTGTACCCAAAGCCTTCCTTTGGGGGCACTTTTGGATGGGCGAAAAGGCCTCGGAACGCATTTCCTGGTGCCGGATTTTTCAGTCGTCTTCGATGCCGTCTAGGGCTATGTTTAGGGATGCTCGGAAACAGCGAACGCGGAGGGTCCAGTTGCATGTGGGGCTGCGTAAAGGCTCCCCTGGGGAGTTCACTTGTACCCAAAGCCTTCCTTTGGGGGCACTTTTGGATGGGCGAAAAGGCCTCGGAACGCATTTCCTGGGGTCTGATTTTTCAGTCGTCTTCGATGACGGCTAGGGCTATGTTTAGGGATGCTCGGAAACAACGAACGCGGAGGGTCCAGTTGCATGTGGGGCTGCGTAAAGGCTCCCCTGGGGAGTTCACTTGTACCCAAAGCCTTCTTTGGGGGCACTTTTGGATGGGCGAAAAGGGCTCGCAACGCATTTCCTAGGGCCTGATTTTTCAGTCGTCTTCGATGCCGTCTAGGGCTATGTTTAGGGATGCTCGGAAACAGCGAACCCGGAGGGTCCAGTTGCATGTGGGGCTGCGTAAAGGCTCCCCTGGGGAGTTCTCTTGTACCCAAAGCCTTCCTTTGGTGACACTTTTGGATGGTCCAAAGAGGCTTGCAATGCGTTTTCTGGGGCCCGGATTTTCAGTCGTCTCCTATGCCTGCTAGTGATATATTTAGGGTTGCTCGGAAAAATCGAACCCGAAGGGTCCAGTTGCATGTGGGGCTGCGTAAATGATCCCCTGGGGAGTTCTCTTGTACCCAAAGCCTTCCTTTGGTGAAACTTTTGGATGGGCGAAAAGGGCTCGTAACGCATTTCCCGGGGCCTGATTTTTCAGTCATCATCCATTCCGGCTAGGGCTATGTTTAGGGATGCTCGGAAACAACGAACCCGGAGGGTCCAGTTGCATGTGGGGCTGCGTAAAGGCTCCCCTGGGGAGTTCACTTGTACCCAAAGCCTTCCTTTGGGGGCACATTTGGATGGGCGAAAAGGGCTCGTAACGCATTTCCCGGGGCCTGATTTTTCAGTCATCATCCATTCCGGCTAGGGCTATGTTTAGGGATGCTCGGAAACAACGAACCCGGAGGGTCCAGTTGCATGTGGGGCTGCGTAAAGGCTCCCCTGGGGAGTTCACTTGTACCCAAAGCCTTCCTTTGGGGGCACTTTTGGATGGGCGAAAAGGGCTTGCAACGCATTTCCTGGGGCCTGATTTTTCAGTCGTCTTCGATGCCGGCTAGGGCTATGTTTAGGGATGCTCAGAAACAGCGAACCCGGAGGGTCCAGTTGCATGTGGGGCTGCGTAAAGGCTCCCCTGGGGAGTTCACTTGTACCCAAAGCCTTCCTTCCGTGACACTTTTGGATGGGCGAAAAGGGCTCGTAACGCATTTCCTGGGGCCTGATTTTTCAGTCGTCATCGCTGCCGGCTAGGGCTATGTTTAGGGATGCTCGGAAACAGCGAACCCGGAGGCTCCAGTTGCATGTGGGACTGCATAAATGCTCCCCTGGGGAGTTCACTTGTACCCAAAGCCTTCCTTTGGTGACACTTTTGGATGGTCCAAAGAGGCTTGCAACGCGTTTTCTGGGGCCCGGGTTTTCAGACTTCTCCCATGCCGGCTAGTGATATATTTAGGTTTGCTCGGAAAAATCGAACCCGGAGAGTCCAGTTGCATGTGGGGCTGCGTAAAGGCTCCCCTGGGGAGTTCACTTGTACCCAAAGCCTTCCTTTCGTGACACATTTGCATGGGCGAAAAGGGTTCGTAACGCATTTCCTGGGGCCTGATTTTTCAGTCGTCATCACTGCCGGCTAGGGCTATGTTTAGGGATGCTCGGAAACAGCGAACCCGGAGGGTCCAGTTGCATGTGGGGCTGCGTAAAGGCTCCCCTGGGGAGTTCATTTGTACCCAAAGCCTTCCTTTGGGGGCACTTTTGGATGGGCGAAAAGGGCTCGCAACGCATTTCCTGGGGCCTGATTTTTCAGTCGTCTTAGATGCCGGCTAGGGCTATGTTTAGGGATGCTCGGAAACAGCGAACCCGCAGGGTCCAGTTGCATGTGGGGCTGCGTAAAGGCTCCCCTGGGGAGTTCACTTGTACCCAAAGCCTTCCTTTGGGGGCACTTTTGGATGGGCGAAAAGGGCTCGGAACGCATTTCCTGGGGCCTGATTTTTCAGTCGTCTTCGATGACGGCTAGGGCTATGTTTAGGGATGCTCGGAAACAGCGAACCCGGAGGGTCCAGTTGCATGTGGGGCTGCGTAAAGGCTCCCCTGGGGAGTTCTCTTGTACCCAACGCCTTCCTTTGGTGACACTTTTGGATGGTCCAAAGGGGCTTGCAACGCGTTTTCTGGGGCCCGGGTTTTCAGTCGTCTCCCATGCTGGCTAGTGATATATTTAGGTTTACTCGGAAAAATCGAACCCGGAGAGTCCAGTTGCATGTGGGGCTGCGTAAAGGCTCCCCTGGGGAGTTCACTTGTACCCAAAGCCTTCCTTTGGGGGCACATTTGGATGGGCGAAAAGGGCTCGTAACGCATTTCCCGGGGCCTGATTTTTCAGTCATCATCCATTCCGGCTAGGGCTATGTTTAGGGATGCTCGGAAACAACGAACCCGGAGGGTCCAGTTGCATGTGGGGCTGCGTAAAGGCTCCCCTGGGGAGTTCACTTGTACCCAAAGCCTTCCTTTGGGGGCACATTTGGATGGGCGAAAAGGGCTCGTAACGCATTTCCCGGGGCCTGATTTTTCAGTCATCATCCATTCCGGCTAGGGCTATGTTTAGGGATGCTCGGAAACAACGAACCCGGAGGGTCCAGTTGCATGTGGGGCTGCGTAAAGGCTCCCCTGGGGAGTTCACTTGTACCCAAAGCCTTCCTTTGGGGGCACATTTGGATGGGCGAAAAGGGCTCGTAACGCATTTCCTGGGGCCTGATTTTTCAGTCGTCATCGCTGCCGGCTAGGGCTATGTTTAGGGATGCTCGGAAACAGCGAACCCGGAGGGTCCAGTTGCATGTGGGGCTGCGTAAAGGCTCCCCTGGGGAGTTCTCTTGTACCCAAAGCCTTCCTTTGGTGACACTTTTGGATGGGCGAAAAGGCCTCGGAACGCATTTCCTGGGGCCTGATTTTCACTCGTCTCCGATGACGGCTAGTGCTACGTTTAGGTTTCCTCAGGAACAGCGAACCTGGAGGGTCCAGTTGCATGTGGGGCTGCGTAAAGGCTCCCCTGGGGAGTTCACTTGTACACAAATCCTTCCTTTGGTGACACTTTTGGATGGTCCAAAGGGGCTTGCAACGCGTTTTCTGGGGCCCGGGTTTTTTAGTCATCATCCATTCCGGCTAGGGCTATGTTTAGGGATGCTCGGAAACAGCGAACCCGGAGGGTCCAGTTGCATGTGGGGCTGCGTAAAGGCTCCCCTGGGGAGTTCACTTGTACCCAAAGCCTTCCTTTGGGGGCACATTTGGATGGGCGAAAAGGGCTCGTAACGCATGTTCCGGGGCCTGATTTTTCAGTCATCATCCATTCCGGCTAGGGCTATGTTTAGGGATGCTCGGAAACAACGAACCCGGAGGGTCCAGTTGCATGTGGGGCTGCATAAAGGCTCCCCTGGGGAGTTCACTTGTACCCAAAGCCTTCCTTTGGTGGCACTTTTGCATGGGCGAAAAGGGCTTGCAACGCATTTCCTGGGGCCTGATTTTTCAGTCGTCTTCGATGCCGGCTAGGGCTATGTTTAGGGATGCTCAGAAACAGCGAAGCCGGAGGGTCCAGTTGCATGTGGGGCTGCATAAAGGCTCCCCTGGGGAGTTCACTTGTACCCAAAGCCTTCCTTTAGGTGCACTTTTGGATGGCGAAAAGGGCTCGTAACGCATTTCCTGGGGCCTGATTTTTCAGTCGTCATCACTGCCGGCTAGGGCTATGTTTCGGGATGCTCGGAAACAGCGAACGCGGAGGGTCCAGTGGCATGTGGGGCTGCGTAAAGGCTCCCCTGGGGAGTTCTCTTGTACCCAAAGCCTACCTTTGGGGGCACTTTTGGATGGGCGAAAAGGGCTCGCAACGCATTTCCTGGGGCCTGATTTTTCAGTCGTCTTCGATGCCGGCTAGGGCTATGTTTAGGGATGCTTGGAAACAGCGAACCCAAAGGGTCCAGTTGCATGTGGGGCTGCGTAAAGGCTCCCCTGGGGAGTTCACTTGTACCCAACGCCTTCCTTTGGTGACACTTTTGGATGGTCCAAAGGGGCTTGCAACGCGTTTTCTGGGGCCCGGGTTTTCAGTCTTCTCCCATGCCGGCTAGTGAAATATTTAGGGTTGCTCGGAAAAATTGAACCCGGAGAGTCCAGTTGCATGTGGGGCTGCGTAAAGGCTCCCCTGGGGAGTTCATTTGTACCCAAAGCCTTCCTTTGGGGGCACTTTTGGATGGGCGAAAAGGGCTCGCAACGCATTTCCTGGGGCCTGATTTTTCAGTCGTCTTAGATGCCGGCTAGGGCTATGTTTAGGGATGCTTGGAAACAGCGAACCCGGAGGGTCCAGTTGCATGTGGGGCTCCGTAAAGGGTCCCCTGGGGAGTTCACTTGTACCCAAAGCCTTCCTTTGGGGGCACTTTTGGATGGTCCAAAGGGGCTCGCAATGCATTTCCTGGGGCCTGATTTTTCAGTCGTCATCACTGCCGGCTAGGGCTATGTTTAGGGATGCTCGGAAACAGCGAACCCGCAGGGTCCAGTTGCATGTGGGGCTGCGTAAAGGCTCCCCTGGGGAGTTCACTTGTACCCAAAGCCTTCCTTTGGGGGCACTTTTGGATGGGCAAAAAGGGCTCGCAACGCATTTCCTGGGGCCTGATTTTTCAGTCGTCTTCGATGACGGCTAGGGCTATGTTTAGGGATGCTCGGAAACAGCGAACCCGGAGGGTCCAGTTGCATGTGGGGCTGCGTAAAGGCTCCCCTGGGGAGTTCTCTTGTACCCAACGCCTTCCTTTGGTGACACTTTTGGATGGTCCAAAGGGGCTTGCAACGCGTTTTCTGGGGCCCGGGTTTTCAGTCGTCTCCTATGCCTGCTAGTGATATATTTAGGGTTGCTCGGAAAAATCGAACCCGAAGGGTCCAGTTGCATGTGGGGCTGCGTAAATGCTCCCCTGGGGAGTTCTCTTGTACCCAAAGCCTTCCTTTGGTGACACTTTTGGATGGTCCAAAGAGGCTTGCAACGCGTTTTCTGGGGCCCAGGTTTTCAGACTTCTCCCATGCTGGCTAGTGATATATTTAGGTTTGCTCGGAAAAATCGAACCCGGAGAGTCCAGTTGCATGTGGGGCTGCGTAAAGGCTCCCCTGGGGAGTTCACTTGTACCCAAAGCCTTCCTTTCGTGACACTTTTGCATGGGCGAAAAGGGTTCGTAACGCATTTCCTGGGGCCTGATTTTTCAGTCGTCATCACTGCCGGCTAGGGCTATGTTTAGGGATGCTCGGAAACAGCGAACCCGGAGGGTCCAGTTGCATGTGGGGCTGCGTAAAGGCTCCCCTGGGGAGTTCATTTGTACCCAAAGCCTTCCTTTGGGGGCACTTTTGGATGGGCGAAAAGGGCGCGCAACGCATTTCCTGGGGCCTGATTTTTCAGTCGTCTTCGATGACGGCTAGGGCTATGTTTAGGGATGCTCGGAAACAGCGAACCCGCAGGGTCCAGTTGCATGTGGGGCTGCATAAATGCTCCCCTGGGGAGTTCACTTGTACCCAAAGCCTTCCTTTGGGGGCACATTTGGATGGGCGAAAAGGGCTCGTAACGCATTTCCCGGGGCCTGATTTTTCAGTCATCATCCATTCCGGCTAGGGCTATGTTTAGGGATGCTCGGAAACAACGAACCCGGAGGGTCCAGTTGCATGTGGGGCTGCGTAAAGGCTCCCCTGGGGAGTTCACTTGTACCCAAAGCCTTCCTTTGGGGGCACATTTGGATGGGCGAAAAGGGCTCGTAACGCATTTCCCGGGGCCTGATTTTTCAGTCATCATCCATTCCGGCTAGGGCTATGTTTAGGGATGCTCGGAAACAACGAACCCGGAGGGTCCAGTTGCATGTGGGGCTGCGTAAAGGCTCCCCTGGGGAGTTCACTTGTACCCAAAGCCTTCCTTTGGGGGCACTTTTGGATGGGCGAAAAGGGCTTGCAACGCATTTCCTGGGGCCTGATTTTTCAGTCGTCTTCGATGCCGGCTAGGGCTATGTTTAGGGATGCTCAGAAACAGCGAAGCCGGAGGGTCCAGTTGCATGTGGGGCTGCGTAAAGGCTCCCCTGGGGAGTTCACTTGTACCCAAAGCCTTCCTTCCGTGACACTTTTGGATGGTCCAAAGGGGCTTGCAATGCGTTTTCTGGGGCCCGGGTTTTCAGTCGTCTCCTATGCCTGCTAGTGATATATTTAGGGTTGCTCGGAAAAATCGAACCCGAAGGGTCCAGTTGCATGTGGGGCTGAGTAAAGGCTCCCCTGGGGAGTTCTCTTGTACCCAAAGCCTTCCTTTGGTGAAACTTTTGGATGGGCGAAAAGGGCTCGCAACGCATTTCCTGGGGCCTGATTTTTCAGTCGTCTTCGATGCCGGCTAGGGCTATGTTTAGGGATGCTCGGAAACAGCGAACGCGGAGGGTCCAGTGGCATGTGGGGCTGCGTAAAGGCTCCCCTGGGGAGATCACTTGTACCCAACGCCTTCCTTTGGGGGCACTTTTGGATGGTCTAAAGGGGCTTGCAACGCATTTCCTGGGGCCTGATTTTTCAGTCGTCTTCGATGCCGGCTAGGGCTATGTTTAGGGATGCTCGGAAACAGCGAACCCGGAGGGTCCAGTTGCATGTGGGGCTGCGTTAAGGCTCCCCTGGGGAGTTCACTTGTACCCAAAGCCTTCCTTTGGGGGCACTTTTGGATGGGCGAAAAGGGCTCGCAACGCATTTCCTGGGGCCTGATTTTCACTCGTCTCCGATGACGGCTAGTGATACGTTTAGGTTTGCTCAGGAACAGCGAACCCGCAGGGTCCAGTTGCATGTGGGGCTGCGTAAAGGCTCCCCTGGGGAATTCACTTGTACCCAAAGCCTTCCTTTGGTGGCACTTTTAGATGGTCCAAAGGGGCTTGCAATGCATTTCCTGGGGCCTGATTTTTCAGTCGATTCCGATGACCGCTAGGGCTACATTTAGGTTTGTTGAGGAATAGCGAACCCGGAGGGTCCAGTTGCATGTGGGGCTGCGTAAAGGCTCCCCTGGGGAGTTCTCTTGTACCCAAAGTCTTCCTTTGGTGACACTTTTGGATGGTCCAAAGGGGCTTGCAACGCGTTTTCTGGGGCCCGGGTTTTCAGTCTTCTCCCATGCCTCCTAGGGCTATGTTTAGGGATGCTCGGAAACAGCGAACCCGGAGAGTCCAGTTGCATGTGGGGCTGCGTAAAGGCTCCCCTGGGGAGTTCACTTGTACCCAAAGCCTTCCTTTGGGGGCACTTTTGGATGGTCCAAAGGGGCTCGCAATGCATTTCCTGGGGCCTGATTTTTCAGTCGTCATCACTGCCGGCTAGGGCTATGTTTAGGGATGCTCGGAAACAGCGAACCCGCAGGGTCCAGTTGCATGTGGGGCTGCGTAAAGGCTCCCCTGGGGAGTTCACTTGTACCCAAAGCCTTCCTTTGGGGGCACTTTTGGATGGGCAAAAAGGGCTCGCAACGCATTTCCTGGGGCCTGATTTTTCAGTCGTCTTCGATGACGGCTAGGGCTATGTTTAGGGATGCTCGGAAACAGCGAACCCGGAGGGTCCAGTTGCATGTGGGGCTGCGTAAAGGCTCCCCTGGGGAGTTCTCTTGTACCCAACGCCTTCCTTTGGTGACACTTTTGGATGGTCCAAAGGGGCTTGCAACGCGTTTTCTGGGGCCCGGGTTTTCAGTCGTCTCCTATGCCTGCTAGTGATATATTTAGGGTTGCTCGGAAAAATCGAACCCGAAGGGTCCAGTTGCATGTGGGGCTGCGTAAATGCTCCCCTGGGGAGTTCTCTTGTACCCAAAGCCTTCCTTTGGTGACACTTTTGGATGGTCCAAAGAGGCTTGCAACGCGTTTTCTGGGGCCCAGGTTTTCAGACTTCTCCCATGCTGGCTAGTGATATATTTAGGTTTGCTCGGAAAAATCGAACCCGGAGAGTCCAGTTGCATGTGGGGCTGCGTAAAGGCTCCCCTGGGGAGTTCACTTGTACCCAAAGCCTTCCTTTCGTGACACTTTTGCATGGGCGAAAAGGGTTCGTAACGCATTTCCTGGGGCCTGATTTTTCAGTCGTCATCACTGCCGGCTAGGGCTATGTTTAGGGATGCTCGGAAACAGCGAACCCGGAGGGTCCAGTTGCATGTGGGGCTGCGTAAAGGCTCCCCTGGGGAGTTCATTTGTACCCAAAGCCTTCCTTTGGGGGCACTTTTGGATGGGCGAAAAGGGCGCGCAACGCATTTCCTGGGGCCTGATTTTTCAGTCGTCTTCGATGACGGCTAGGGCTATGTTTAGGGATGCTCGGAAACAGCGAACCCGGAGGGTCCAGTTGCATGTGGGGCTGCATAAATGCTCCCCTGGGGAGTTCACTTGTACCCAAAGCCTTCCTTTGGGGGCACATTTGGATGGGCGAAAAGGGCTCGTAACGCATTTCCCGGGGCCTGATTTTTCAGTCATCATCCATTCCGGCTAGGGCTATGTTTAGGGATGCTCGGAAACAACGAACCCGGAGGGTCCAGTTGCATGTGGGGCTGCGTAAAGGCTCCCCTGGGGAGTTCACTTGTACCCAAAGCCTTCCTTTGGGGGCACATTTGGATGGGCGAAAAGGGCTCGTAACGCATTTCCCGGGGCCTGATTTTTCAGTCATCATCCATTCCGGCTAGGGCTATGTTTAGGGATGCTCGGAAACAACGAACCCGGAGGGTCCAGTTGCATGTGGGGCTGCGTAAAGGCTCCCCTGGGGAGTTCACTTGTACCCAAAGCCTTCCTTTGGGGGCACTTTTGGATGGGCGAAAAGGGCTTGCAACGCATTTCCTGGGGCCTGATTTTTCAGTCGTCTTCGATGCCGGCTAGGGCTATGTTTAGGGATGCTCAGAAACAGCGAAGCCGGAGGGTCCAGTTGCATGTGGGGCTGCGTAAAGGCTCCCCTGGGGAGTTCACTTGTACCCAAAGCCTTCCTTCCGTGACACTTTTGGATGGTCCAAAGGGGCTTGCAATGCGTTTTCTGGGGCCCGGGTTTTCAGTCGTCTCCTATGCCTGCTAGTGATATATTTAGGGTTGCTCGGAAAAATCGAACCCGAAGGGTCCAGTTGCATGTGGGGCTGAGTAAAGGCTCCCCTGGGGAGTTCTCTTGTACCCAAAGCCTTCCTTTGGTGAAACTTTTGGATGGGCGAAAAGGGCTCGCAACGCATTTCCTGGGGCCTGATTTTTCAGTCGTCTTCGATGCCGGCTAGGGCTATGTTTAGGGATGCTCGGAAACAGCGAACGCGGAGGGTCCAGTGGCATGTGGGGCTGCGTAAAGGCTCCCCTGGGGAGATCACTTGTACCCAACGCCTTCCTTTGGGGGCACTTTTGGATGGTCTAAAGGGGCTTGCAACGCATTTCCTGGGGCCTGATTTTTCAGTCGTCTTCGATGCCGGCTAGGGCTATGTTTAGGGATGCTCGGAAACAGCGAACCCGGAGGGTCCAGTTGCATGTGGGGCTGCGTTAAGGCTCCCCTGGGGAGTTCACTTGTACCCAAAGCCTTCCTTTGGGGGCACTTTTGGATGGGCGAAAAGGGCTCGGAACGCATTTCCTGGGGCCTGATTTTCACTCGTCTCCGATGACGGCTAGTGATACGTTTAGGTTTGCTCAGGAACAGCGAACCCGCAGGGTCCAGTTGCATGTGGGGCTGCGTAAAGGCTCCCCTGGGGAATTCACTTGTACCCAAAGCCTTCCTTTGGTGGCACTTTTAGATGGTCCAAAGGGGCTTGCAATGCATTTCCTGGGGCCTGATTTTTCAGTCGATTCCGATGACCGCTAGGGCTACATTTAGGTTTGTTGAGGAATAGCGAACCCGGAGGGTCCAGTTGCATGTGGGGCTGCGTAAAGGCTCCCCTGGGGAGTTCTCTTGTACCCAAAGTCTTCCTTTGGTGACACTTTTGGATGGTCCAAAGGGGCTTGAAACGCGTTTTCTGGGGCCCGGGTTTTCAGTCTTCTCCCATGCCTCCTAGGGCTATGTTTAGGGATGCTCGGAAACAGCGAACCCGGAGAGTCCAGTTGCATGTGGGGCTGCGTAAAGGCTCCCCTGGGGAGTTCACTTGTACCCAAAGCCTTCCTTTGGGGGCACTTTTGGATGGTCCAAAGGAGCTCGCAATGCATTTCCTGGGGCCTGATTTTTCATTCGTCTCCGATGACGGCTAGGGCTACGTTTAGGTTTGCTCAGGAACAGCGAACCCGGAGCGTCCAGTTGCATGTGGGGCTGCGTAAAGGCTCCCCTGGGGAGATCACTTGTACCCAAAGCCTTCCTTTGGGGCCTTTCTGGATGGGCGAAAAGGGCTCGGAACGCATTTCCTGGGGCCTGATTTTTCAGTCGTCTTCGATGCCGGCTAGGGCTATGTTTACGGATGCTCGGAAACAGTGAACCCGGAGGGTCCAGTTGCATGTGGGGCTGCGTAAAGGCTCCCCTGGGGAGTTCACTTGTACCCAAAGCCTTCCTTTGGGGGCACTTTTGGATGGTCCAAAGGGGCTCGCAACGCATTTCCAGGGGCCTGATTTTTCATTCGTCTCCGATGACGGCTAGGGCTACGTTTAGGTTTGCTCAGGAACAGCGAACCCGGAGGGTCCAGTTGCATGTGGGGCTGCGTTAAGGCTCCCCTGGGGAGTTCACTTGTACCCAAAGCCTTCCTTTGGGGGCACTTTTGGATGGGCGAAAAGGGCTCGCAACGCATTTCCTGGGGCCTGATTTTTCAGTCGTCTTCGATGCCGGCTAGGGCTATGTTTAGGGATGCTCGGAAACAGCGAACCCGGAGGGTCCAGTTGCATGTGGGGCTGCGTAAAGGCTCCCCTGGGGAGTTCTCTTGTACCCAAAGCCTTCCTTTGGTGACACTTTTGGATGGGCGAAAAGGCCTCGGAACGCGTTTCCTGGGGCCTGATTTTCACTCGTCTCCGATGACGGCTAGTGCTACGTTTAGATTTGCTCAGGAACAGCGAACCTGGAGGGTCCAGTTGCATGTGGGGCTGCGTAAAGGCTCCCCTGGGGAGTTCACTTGTACACAAATCCTTCCTTTGGTGACACTTTTGGATGGTCCAAAGGGGCTTGCAACGCGTTTTCTGGGGCCCGGGTTTTTCAGTCATCATCCATTCCGGCTAGGGCTATGTTTAGGGATGCTCGGAAACAGCGAACCCGGAGGGTCCAGTTGCATGTGGGGCTGCGTAAAGGCTCCCCTGGGGAGTTCACTTGTACCCAAAGCCTTCCTTTGGGGGCACATTTGGATGGGCGAAAAGGGCTCGTAACGCATGTTCCGGGGCCTGATTTTTCAGTCATCATCCATTCCGGCTAGGGCTATGTTTAGGGATGCTCGGAAACAACGAACCCGGAGGGTCCAGTTGCATGTGGGGCTGCATAAAGGCTCCCCTGGGGAGTTCACTTGTACCCAAAGCCTTCCTTTGGTGGCACTTTTGGATGGGCGAAAAGGGCTTGCAACGCATTTCCTGGGGCCTGATTTTTCAGTCGTCTTCGATGCCGGCTAGGGCTATGTTTAGGGATGCTCAGAAACAGCGAAGCCGGAGGGTCCAGTTGCATGTGGGGCTGCATAAAGGCTCTCCTGGGGAGTTCACTTGTACCCAAAGCCTTCCTTTAGGTGCACTTTTGGATGGCGAAAAGGGCTCGTAACGCATTTCCTGGGGCCTGATTTTTCAGTCGTCATCACTGCCGGCTAGGGCTATGTTTCGGGATGCTCGGAAACAGCGAACGCGGAGGGTCCAGTGGCCTGTGGGGCTGCGTAAAGGCTCCCCTGGGGAGTTCTCTTGTACCCAAAGCCTACCTTTGGGGGCACTTTTGGATGGGCGAAAAGGGCTCGCAACGCATTTCCTGGGGCCTGATTTTTCAGTCGTCTTCGATGCCGGCTAGGGCTATGTTTAGGGATGCTTGGAAACAGCGAACCCGGAGGGTCCAGTTGCATGTGGGGCTGCATAAAGGCTCCCCTGGGGAGTTCTCTTATACCCATAGTCTTCCTTTGGGGGCATATTTGGATGGGCGAAAAGGCCTCGGAACGCATTTCCTGGGGCCTGATTTTCACTCGTCTCCGATGACGGCTAGTGCTACGTTTAGGTTTGCTCAGGAACAGCGAACCCGAAGGGTCCAGTTGCATGTGGGGCTGCGTAAAGTCTCCCCTGGGGAGTTCACTTGTACCCAAAGCCTTCCTTTGGAGGCACTTTTAGATGGTCCAAAGGGGCTTGCAATGCATTTCCTGGGGCCTGATTTTTCAATCGATTCCGATGACGGCTAGGGCTACGTTTAGGTTTGTTGAGGAATACCGAACCCGGAGGGTCCAGTTGCATGTGGGGCTGCGTAAAGGCTCCCCTGGGGAGTTCTCTTGTACCCAAAGTCTTCCTTTGGTGACACTTTTGGATGGTCCAAAGGGGCTTGCAACGCGTTTTCTGGGGCCCGGGTTTTCAGTCTTCTCCCATGCCTCCTAGGGCTATGTTTAGGGATGCTCGGAAACAGCGAACCCGGAGAGTCCAGTTGCATGTGGGGCTGCGTAAAGGCTCCCCTGGGGAGTTCACTTGTACCCAAAGCCTTCCTTTGGGGGCACTTTTGGATGGTCCAAAGGGGCTCGCAATGCATTTCCTGGGGCCTGATTTTTCATTCGTCTCCGATGACGGCTAGGGCTACGTTTAGGTTTGCTCAGGAACAGCGAACCCGGAGCGTCCAGTTGCATGTGGGGCTGCGTAAAGGCTCCCCTGGGGAGTTCACTTGTACCCAAAGCCTTCCTTTGGGGCCTTTCTGGATGGGCGAAAAGGGCTCGGAACGCATTTCCTGGGGCCTGATTTTTCAGTCGTCTTCGATGCCGGCTAGGGCTATGTTTAGGGATGCTCGGAAACAGTGAACCCGGAGGGTCCAGTTGCATGTGGGGCTGCGTAAAGGCTCCCCTGGGGAGTTCACTTGTACCCAAAGCCTTCCTTTGGGGGCACTTTTGGATGGTCCAAAGGGGCTCGCAACGCATTTCCAGGGGCCTGATTTTTCATTCGTCTCCGATGACGGCTAGGGCTACGTTTAGGTTTGCTCAGGAACAGCGAACCCGGAGGGTCCAGTTGCATGTGGGGCTGCGTTAAGGCTCCCCTGGGGAGTTCACTTGTACCCAAAGCCTTCCTTTGGGGGCACTTTTGGATGGGCGAAAAGGGCTCGCAACGCATTTCCTGGGGCCTGATTTTTCAGTCGTCTTCGATGCCGGCTAGGGCTATGTTTAGGGATGCTCGGAAACAGCGAACCCGGAGGGTCCAGTTGCATGTGGGGCTGCGTAAAGGCTCCCCTGGGGAGTTCTCTTGTACCCAAAGCCTTCCTTTGGTGACACTTTTGGATGGGCGAAAAGGCCTCGGAACGCATTTCCTGGGGCCTGATTTTCACTCGTCTCCGATGACGGCTAGTGCTACGTTTAGATTTGCTCAGGAACAGCGAACCTGGAGGGTCCAGTTGCATGTGGGGCTGCGTAAAGGCTCCCCTGGGGAGTTCACTTGTACACAAATCCTTCCTTTGGTGACACTTTTGGATGGTCCAAAGGGGCTTGCAACGCGTTTTCTGGGGCCCGGGTTTTTCAGTCATCATCCATTCCGGCTAGGGCTATGTTTAGGGATGCTCGGAAACAGCGAACCCGGAGGGTCCAGTTGCATGTGGGGCTGCGTAAAGGCTCCCCTGGGGAGTTCACTTGTACCCAAAGCCTTCCTTTGGGGGCACATTTGGATGGGCGAAAAGGGCTCGTAACGCATGTTCCGGGGCCTGATTTTTCAGTCATCATCCATTCCGGCTAGGGCTATGTTTAGGGATGCTCGGAAACAACGAACCCGGAGGGTCCAGTTGCATGTGGGGCTGCATAAAGGCTCCCCTGGGGAGTTCACTTGTACCCAAAGCCTTCCTTTGGTGGCACTTTTGGATGGGCGAAAAGGGCTTGCAACGCATTTCCTGGGGCCTGATTTTTCAGTCGTCTTCGATGCCGGCTAGGGCTATGTTTAGGGATGCTCAGAAACAGCGAAGCCGGAGGGTCCAGTTGCATGTGGGGCTGCATAAAGGCTCTCCTGGGGAGTTCACTTGTACCCAAAGCCTTCCTTTAGGTGCACTTTTGGATGGTGAAAAGGGCTCGTAACGCATTTCCTGGGGCCTGATTTTTCAGTCGTCATCACTGCCGGCTAGGGCTATGTTTCGGGATGCTCGGAAACAGCGAACGCGGAGGGTCCAGTGGCCTGTGGGGCTGCGTAAAGGCTCCCCTGGGGAGTTCTCTTGTACCCAAAGCCTACCTTTGGGGGCACTTTTGGATGGGCGAAAAGGGCTCGCAACGCATTTCCTGGGGCCTGATTTTTCAGTCGTCTTCGATGCCGGCTAGGGCTATGTTTAGGGATGCTTGGAAACAGCGAACCCGGAGGGTCCAGTTGCATGTGGGGCTGCATAAAGGCTCCCCTGGGGAGTTCTCTTATACCCATAGTCTTCCTTTGGGGGCATATTTGGATGGGCGAAAAGGCCTCGGAACGCATTTCCTGGGGCCTGATTTTCACTCGTCTCCGATGACGGCTAGTGCTACGTTTAGGTTTGCTCAGGAACAGCGAACCCGAAGGGTCCAGTTGCATGTGGGGCTGCGTAAAGTCTCCCCTGGGGAGTTCACTTGTACCCAAAGCCTTCCTTTGGAGGCACTTTTAGATGGTCCAAAGGGGCTTGCAATGCATTTCCTGGGGCCTGATTTTTCAATCGATTCCGATGACGGCTAGGGCTACGTTTAGGTTTGTTGAGGAATACCGAACCCGGAGGGTCCAGTTGCATGTGGGGCTGCGTAAAGGCTCCCCTGGGGAGTTCTCTTGTACCCAAAGTCTTCCTTTGGTGACACTTTTGGATGATCCAAAGGGGCTCGCAACGCATTTCCAGGGGCCTGATTTTTCATTCGTCTCCGATGACGGCTAGGGCTACGTTTAGGTTTGCTCAGGAACAGCGAAGCCGGAGGGTCCAGTTGCATGTGGGGCTGCGTTAAGGCTCCCCTGGGGAGTTCACTTGTACCCAAAGCCTTCCTTTGGGTGCACTTTTGGACTGGCGAAAAGGGCTCGCAACGCATTTCCTGGGGCCTGATTTTTCAGTCGTCTTCGATGCCGGCTAGGGCTATGTTTAGGGATGCTCGGAAACAGCGAACCCGGAGGGTCCAGTTGCATGTGGGGCTGCGTTAAGGCTCCCCTGGGGAGTTCACTTGTACCCAAAGCCTTCCTTTGGGGGCACTTTTGGATGGGCGAAAAGGGCTCGCAACGCATTTCCTGGGGCCTGATTTTCACTCGTCTCCGATGACGGCTAGTGATACGTTTAGGTTTGCTCAGGAACAGCGAACCCGCAGGGTCCAGTTGCATGTGGGGCTGCGTAAAGGCTCCCCTGGGGAATTCACTTGTACCCAAAGCCTTCCTTTGGTGGCACTTTTAGATGGTCCAAAGGGGCTTGCAATGCATTTCCTGGGGCCTGATTTTTCAGTCGATTCCGATGACCGCTAGGGCTACATTTAGGTTTGTTGAGGAATAGCGAACCCGGAGGGTCCAGTTGCATGTGGGGCTGCGTAAAGGCTCCCCTGGGGAGTTCTCTTGTACCCAAAGTCTTCCTTTGGTGACACTTTTGGATGGTCCAAAGGGGCTTGCAACGCGTTTTCTGGGGCCCGGGTTTTCAGTCTTCTCCCATGCCTCCTAGGGCTATGTTTAGGGATGCTCGGAAACAGCGAACCCGGAGAGTCCAGTTGCATGTGGGGCTGCGTAAAGGCTCCCCTGGGAAGTTCACTTGTACCCAAAGCCTTCCTTTGGGGGCACTTTTGGATGGTCCAAAGGGGCTCGCAATGCATTTCCTGGGGCCTGATTTTTCATTCGTCTCCGATGACGGCTAGGGCTACGTTTAGGTTTGCTCAGGAACAGCGAACCCGGAGCGTCCAGTTGCATGTGGGGCTGCGTAAAGGCTCCCCTGGGGAGTTCACTTGTACCCAAAGCCTTCCTTTGGGGCCTTTCTGGATGGGCGAAAAGGGCTCGGAACGCATTTCCTGGGGCCTGATTTTTCAGTCGTCTTCGATGCCGGCTAGGGCTATGTTTACGGATGCTCGGAAACAGTGAACCCGGAGGGTCCAGTTGCATGTGGGGCTGCGTAAAGGCTCCCCTGGGGAGTTCACTTGTACCCAAAGCCTTCCTTTGGGGGCACTTTTGGATGGTCCAAAGGGGCTCGCAACGCATTTCCAGGGGCCTGATTTTTCATTCGTCTCCGATGACGGCTAGGGCTACATTTAGGTTTGCTCAGGAACAGCGAACCCGGAGGGTCCAGTTGCATGTGGGGCTGCGTTAAGGCTCCCCTGGGGAGTTCACTTGTACCCAAAGCCTTCCTTTGGGGGCACTTTTGGATGAGCGAAAAGGGCTCGCAACGCATTTCCTGGGGCCTGATTTTTCAGTCGTCTTCGATGCCGGCTAGGGCTATGTTTAGGGATGCTCGGAAACAGCGAACCCGGAGGGTCCAGTTGCATGTGGGGCTGCGTAAAGGCTCCCCTGGGGAGTTCTCTTGTACCCAAAGCCTTCCTTTGGTGACACTTTTGGATGGGCGAAAAGGCCTCGGAACGCATTTCCTGGGGCCTGATTTTCACTCGTCTCCGATGACGGCTAGTGCTACGTTTAGATTTGCTCAGGAACAGCGAAACTGGAGGGTCCAGTTGCATGTGGGGCTGCGTAAAGGCTCCCCTGGGGAGTTCACTTGTACCCAAAGCCTTCCTTTGGTGGCACTTTTGGATGGTCCAAAGGGGCTTGCAACGCGTTTTCTGGGGCCCGGGTTTTTCAGTCATCATCCATTCCGGCTAGGGCTATGTTTAGGGATGCTCGGAAACAGCGAACCCGGAGGGTCCAGTTGCATGTGGGGCTGCGTAAAGGCTCCCCTGGGGAGTTCACTTGTACCCAAAGCCTTCCTTTGGTGGCACTTTTGGATGGGCGAAAAGGGCTTGCAACGCATTTCCTGGGGCCTGATTTTTCAGTCGTCTTCGATGCCGGCTAGGGCTATGTTTAGGGATGCTTAGAAACAGCGAAGCCGGAGGGTCCAGTTGCATGTGGGGCTGCATAAAGGCTCCCCTGGGGAGTTCACTTGTACCCAAAGCCTTCCTTTAGGTGCACTTTTGGAAGGCGAAAAGGGCTCGTAACGCATTTCCTGGGGCCTGATTTTTCAGTCGTCATCACTGCCGGCTAGGGCTATGTTTCGGGATGCTCGGAAACAGCGAACGCGGAGGGTCCAGTGGCATGTGGGGCTGCGTAAAGGCTCCCCTGGGGAGTTCTCTTGTACCCAAAGCCTACCTTTGGGGGCACTTTTGGATGGGCGAAAAGGGCTCGCAACGCATTTCCTGGGGCCTGATTTTTCAGTCGTCTTCGATGCCGGCTAGGGCTATGTTTAGGGATGCTTGGAAACAGCGAACCCGGAGGGTCCAGTTGCATGTGGGGCTGCGTAAAGGCTCCCCTGGGGAGTTCTCTTATACCCATAGTCTTCCTTTGGGGGCATATTTGGATGGGCGAAAAGGGCTCGGAACGCATTTCCTTGGGCCTGATTTTCACTCGTCTCCGATGACGGCTAGTGCTACGTTTAGGTTTGCTCAGGAACAGCGAACCCGAAGGGTCCAGTTGCATGTGGGGCTGCGTAAAGTCTCCCCTGGGGAGTTCACTTGTACCCAAAGCCTTCCTTTGGAGGCACTTTTAGATGGTCCAAAGGGGCTTGCAATGCATTTCCTGGGGCCTGATTTTTCAATCGATTCCGATGACGGCTAGGGCTACGTATAGGTTTGTTGAGGAATACCGAACCCGGAGGGTCCAGTTGCATGTGGGGCTGCGTAAAGGCTCCCCTGGGGAGTTCTCTTGTACCCAAAGTCTTCCTTTGGTGACACTTTTGGATGATCCAAAGGGGCTCGCAACGCATTTCCAGGGGCCTGATTTTTCATTCGTCTTCGATGACGGCTAGGGCTACGTTTAGGTTTGCTCAGGAACAGCGAAGCCGGAGGGTCCAGTTGCATGTGGGGCTGCGTTAAGGCTCCCCTGGGGAGTTCACTTGTACCCAAAGCCTTCCTTTGGGTGCACTTTTGGACTGGCGAAAAGGGCTCGCAACGCATTTCCTGGGGCCTGATTTTTCAGTCGTCTTCGATGCCGGCTAGGGCTATGTTTAGGGATGCTCGGAAACAGCGAACGCGGAGGGTCCAGTTGCATGTGGGGCTGCGTAAAGGCTCCCCTGGGGAGTTCTCTTATACCCATAGTCTTCCTTTGGGGGCACATTTGGATGGGCGAAAAGGCCTCGGAACGCATTTCCTGGGGCCTGATTTTTCATTCGTCTCCGATGACGGCTAGGGCTACGTTTAGGTTTGCTCATGAACAGCGAACCCGGAGGGTCCAGTTGCATGTGGGGCTGCGTAAAGGCTCCCCTGGGGAGTTCACTTGTACCCAAAGCCTTCCTTTGGTGACACTTTTGGATGGTCCAAAGGGGCTTGCAACGCGTTTTCTGGGGCCCGGGTTTTCAGTCTTCTCCCATGCCGGCTAGTGAAATATTTAGGGTTGCTCGGAAAAATTGAACCCGCAGGGTCCAGTTGCATGTGGGGCTGCGTAAAGGCTCCCCTGGGGAGTTCATTTGTACCCAAAGCCTTCCTTTGGGGGCACTTTTGGATGGGCGAAAAGGGCTCGCAACGCATTTCCTGGGGCCTGATTTTTCAGTCGTCTTAGATGCCGGCTAGGGCTATGTTTAGGGATGCTTGGAAACAGCGAACACGGAGGGTCCAGTTGCATGTGGGGCTGCGTAAAGGCTCCCCTGGGGAGTTCACTTGTACCCAAAGCCTTCCTTTGGTGACACTTTTGCATGGGCGAAAAGGGTTCGTAACGCATTTCCTGGGGCCTGATTTTTCAGTCGTCATCACTGCCGGCTAGGGCTATGTTTAGGGATGCTCCGAAACAGCGAACCCGCAGGGTCCAGTTGCATGTGGGGCTGCGTAAAGGCTCCCCTTGGGAGTTCACTTGTACCCAAAGCCTTCCTTTTGGGGCACTTTTGGATGGGCGAAAAGGGCTCGGAACGCATTTCCTGGGGCCTGATTTTTCAGTCGTCTTCGATGACGGCTAGGGCTATGTATAGGGATGCTCGGAAACAGCGAACCCGGAGGGTCCAGTTGCATGTGGGGCTGCGTAAAGGCTCCCCTGGGGAGTTCACTTGTACCCAAAGCCTTCCTTTGGTGACACTTTTGGATGGCCCAAAGGGGCTTGCAACGCGTTTTCTGGGGCCCGGGTTTTCAGTCGTCTCCTATGCCTGCTAGTGATATATTTAGGGTTGCTCGGAAAAATCGAACCCGAAGGGTCCCGTTGCATGTGGGGCTGCGTAAAGGCTCCCCTGGGGAGTTCTCTTGTACCCAAAGCCTTCCTTTGGTGAAACTTTTGGATGGGCGAAAAGGGCTCGTAACGCATTTCCTGGGGCCTGATTTTTCAGTCGTCTTCGATGCCGGCTAGGGCTATGTTTAGGGATGCTCGGAAACAGAGAACTCGGAGGGTCCAGTTGCATGTGGGGCTGCGTAAAGGCTCCCCTGGGGAGTTCTCTTGTACCCAAAGCCTTCCTTTGGTGACACTTTTGGATTGTCCAAAGAGGCTTGCAACGCGTTTTCTGGGGCCCGGGTTTTCAGACTTCTCTCATGCTGGCTAGTGATATATTTAGGTTTGCTCGGAAAAATCGAACCCGGAGAGTCCAGTTGCATGTGGGGCTGCGTAAAGGCTCCCCTGGGGAGTTCACTTGTACCCAAAGCCTTCCTTTGGGGGCACTTTTGCATGGGCGAAAAGGGTTCGTAACGCATTTCCTGGGGCCTGATTTTTCAGTCGTCTTCGATGCCGGCTAGGGCTATGTTTAGGGATGCTCGGAAACAGCGAACCCGGAGGGTCCAGTTGCATGTGGGGCTGCGTAAAGGCTCCCCTGGGGAGTTCACTTGTACCCAAAGCCTTCCTTTGGGGGCACATTTGGATGGGCGAAAAGGGCTCGTAACGCATTTCCCGGGGCCTGATTTTTCAGTCATCATCCATTCCGGCTAGGGCTATGTTTAGGGATGCTCGGAAACAACGAACCCGGAGGGTCCAGTTGCATGTGGGGCTGCGTAAAGGCTCTCCTGGGGAGTTCACTTGTACCCAAAGCCTTCCTTTGGGGGCACTTTTGGATGGGCGAAAAGGGCTTGCAACGCATTTCCTGGGGCCTGATTTTTCAGTCGTCTTCGATGCCGGCTAGGGCTATGTTTAGGGATGCTCAGAAACAGCGAACCCGGAGGGTCCAGTTGCATGTGGGGCTGCGTAAAGGCTCCCCTGGGGAGTTCACTTGTACCCAAAGCCTTCCTTTGGGGGCACATTTGGATGGGCGAAAAGGGCTCGTAACGCATTTCCTGGGGCCTGATTTTTCAGTCGTCATCGCTGCCGGCTAGGGCTATGTTTAGGGATGCTCGGAAACAGCGAACTCGGAGGGTCCAGTTGCATGTGGGACTGCATAAATGCTCCCCTGGGGAGTTCACTTGTACCCAAAGCCTTCCTTTGGTGACACTTTTGGATGGTCCAAAGAGGCTTGCAACGCGTTTTCTGGGGCCCGGGTTTTCAGACTTCTCCCATGCCGGCTAGTGATATATTTAGGTTTGCTCGGAAAAATCGAACCCGGAGAGTCCAGTTGCATGTGGGGCTGCGTAAAGGCTCCCCTGGGGAGTTCACTTGTACCCAAAGCCTTCCTTTCGTGACACTTTTGCATGGGCGAAAAGGGTTCGTAACGCATTTCCTGGGGCCTGATTTTTCAGTCGTCATCACTGCCGGCTAGGGCTATGTTTAGGGATGCTCGGAAACAGCGAACCCGGAGGGTCCAGTTGCATGTGGGGCTGCGTAAAGGCTCCCCTGGGGAGTTCACTTGTACCCAAAGCCTTCCTTTGGGGGCACTTTTGGATGGGCGAAAAGGCCTCGGAACGCATTTCCTGGGGTCTGATTTTTCAGTCGTCTTCGATGACGGCTAGGGCTATGTTTAGGGATGCTCAGAAACAGCGAACCCGGAGGGTCCAGTTGCATGTGGGGCTGCGTAAAGGCTCCCCTGGGGAGTTCTCTTGTACCCAACGCCTTCCTTTGGTGACACTTTTGGATGGTCCAAAGGGGCTTGCAACGCGTTTTCTGGGGCCCGGGTTTTCAGTCGTCTCCTATGCCTGCTAGTGATATATTTAGGGTTGCTCGGAAAAATCGAACCCGAAGGGTCCCGTTGCATGTGGGGCTGCGTAAAGGCTCCCCTGGGGAGTTCACTTGTACCCAAAGCCTTCCTTTGGTGAAACTTTTGGATGGGCGAAAAGGGCTCGCAATGCATTTCCTGGGGCCTGATTTTTCAGTCGTCTTCGATGCCGGCTAGGGCTATGTTTAGGGATGCTCGGAAACAGCGAACTCGGAGGGTCCAGTTGCATGTGGGGCTGCGTAAAGGCTCCCCTGGGGAGTTCATTTGTACCCAAAGCCTTCCTTTGGGGGCACTTTTGGATGGGCGAAAAGGCCTCGGAACGCATTTAGTGGGGCCGGATTTTTCAGTCGTCTTCGATGCCGTCTAGGGCTATGTTTAGGGATGCTCGGAAACAGCGAACCCGGAGGGTCCAGTTGCATGTGGGGCTGCGTAAAGGCTCCCCTGGGGAGTTCATTTGTACCCAAAGCCTTCCTTTGGGGGCACATTTGGATGGGCGAAAAGGGCTCGTAACGCATTTCCCGGGGCCTGATTTTTCAGTCATCATCCATTCCGGCTAGGGCTATGTTTAGGGATGCTCAGAAACAGTGAACCCGGAGGGTCCAGTTGCATGTGGGGCTGCGTAAAGGCTCCCCTGGGGAGTTCACTTGTACCCAAAGCCTTCCTTTGGGGGCACATTTGGATGGGCGAAAAGGGCTCGTAACGCATTTCCCGGGGCCTGATTTTTCAGTCATCATCCATTCCGGCTAGGGCTATGTTTAGGGATGCTCGGAAACAACGAACCCGGAGGGTCCAGTTGCATGTGGGGCTGCGTAAAGGCTCCCCTGGGGAGTTCACTTGTACCCAAAGCCTTCCTTTGGTGACACTTTTGGATGGTCCAAAGAGGCTTGCAACGCGTTTTCTGGGGCCCGGGTTTTCAGACTTCTCCCATGCCGGCTAGTGATATATTTAGGGTTGCTCGGAAAAATCGAACCCGGAGAGTCCAGTTGCATGTGGGGCTGCGTAAAGGCTCCCCTGGGGAGTTCACTTGTACCCAAAGCCTTCCTTTCGTGACACTTTTGCATGGGCGAAAAGGGTTCGTAACGCATTTCCTGGGGCCTGATTTTTCAGTCGTCATCACTGCCGGCTAGGGCTATGTTTAGGGATGCTCGGAAACAGCGATCCCGGAGGGTCCAGTTGCATGTGGGGCTGCGTAAAGGCTCCCCTGGGGAGTTCACTTGTACCCAAAGCCTTCCTTTGGGGGCACTTTTGGATGGGCGAAAAGGCCTCGGAACGCATTTCCTGGGGTCTGATTTTTCAGTCGTCTTCGATGACGGCTAGGGCTATGTTTAGGGATGCTCAGAAACAGCGAACCCGGAGGGTCCAGTTGCATGTGGGGCTGCGTAAAGGCTCCCCTGGGGAGTTCTCTTGTACCCAACGCCTTCCTTTGGTGACACTTTTGGATGGTCCAAAGGGGCTTGCAACGCGTTTTCTGGGGCCCGGGTTTTCAGTCGTCTCCTATGCCTGCTAGTGATATATTTAGGGTTGCTCGGAAAAATCGAACCCGAAGGGTCCCGTTGCATGTGGGGCTGCGTAAAGGCTCCCCTGGGGAGTTCACTTGTACCCAAAGCCTTCCTTTGGTGAAACTTTTGGATGGGCGAAAAGGGCTCGCAATGCATTTCCTGGGGCCTGATTTTTCAGTCGTCTTCGATGCCGGCTAGGGCTATGTTTAGGGATGCTCGGAAACAGCGAACTCGGAGGGTCCAGTTGCATGTGGGGCTGCGTAAAGGCTCCCCTGGGGAGTTCTCTTGTACCCAAAGCCTTCCTTTGCTGACACTTTTGGATGGTCCAAAGAGGCTTGCAACGCGTTTTCTGGGGCCCTGGTTTTCAGACTTCTCCCATGCTGGCTAGTGATATATTTAGGTTTGCTCGGAAAAATCGAACCCGGAGAGTCCAGTTGCATGTGGGGCTGCGTAAAGGCTCCCCTGGGGAGTTCACTTGTACCCAAAGCCTTCCTTTCGTGACACTTTTGCATGGGCGAAAAGGGTTCGTAACGCATTTCCTGGGGCCTGATTTTTCAGTCGTCATCACTGCCGGCTAGGGCTATGTTTAGGGATGCTCGGAAACAGCGAACCCGGAGGGTCCAGTTGCATGTGGGGCTGCGTAAAGGCTCCCCTGGGGAGTTCATTTGTACCCAAAGCCTTCCTTTGGGGGCACTTTTGGATGGGCGAAAAGGCCTCGGAACGCATTTCCTGGGGCCGGATTTTTCAGTCGTCTTCGATGCCGTCTAGGGCTATGTTTAGGGATGCTCGGAAACAGCGAACCCGGAGGGTCCAGTTGCATGTGGGGCTGCGTAAAGGCTCCCCTGGGGAGTTCACTTGTACCCAAAGCCTTCCTTTGGGGGCACTTTTGGATGGGCGAAAAGGCCTCGGAACGCATTTCCTGGGGTCTGATTTTTCAGTCGTCTTCGATGACGGCTAGGGCTATGTTTAGGGATGCTCAGAAACAGCGAACCCGGAGGGTCCAGTTGCATGTGGGGCTGCGTAAAGGCTCCCCTGGGGAGTTCTCTTGTACCCAAAGCCTTCCTTTGGTGACACTTTTGGATGGTCCAAAGGGGCTTGCAACGCGTTTTCTGGGGCCCGGGTTTTCAGACTTCTCTCATGCTGGCTAGTGATATATTTAGGTTTGCTCGGAAAAATCGAACCCGGAGAGTCCAGTTGCATGTGGGGCTGCGTAAAGGCTCCCCTGGGGAGTTCACTTGTACCCAAAGCCTTCCTTTGGGGGCACTTTTGCATGGGCGAAAAGGGTTCGTAACGCATTTCCTGGGGCCTGATTTTTCAGTCGTCATCACTGCCGGCTAGGGCTATGTTTAGGGATGCTCGGAAACAGCGAACCCGGAGGGTCCAGTTGCATGTGGGGCTGCGTAAAGGCTCCCCTGGGGAGTTCACTTGTACCCAAAGCCTTCCTTTGGGGGCACATTTGGATGGGCGAAAAGGGCTCGTAACGCATTTCCCGGGGCCTGATTTTTCAGTCATCATCCATTCCGGCTAGGGCTATGTTTAGGGATGCTCGGAAACAACGAACCCGGAGGGTCCAGTTGCATGTGGGGCTGCGTAAAGGCTCTCCTGGGGAGTTCACTTGTACCCAAAGCCTTCCTTTGGGGGCACATTTGGATGGGCGAAAAGGGCTTGCAACGCATTTCCTGGGGCCTGATTTTTCAGTCGTCTTCGATGCCGGCTAGGGCTATGTTTAGGGATGCTCAGAAACAGCGAACCCGGAGGGTCCAGTTGCATGTGGGGCTGCGTAAAGGCTCCCCTGGGGAGTTCACTTGTACCCAAAGCCTTCCTTTGGGGGCACATTTGGATGGGCGAAAAGGGCTCGTAACGCATTTCCTGGGGCCTGATTTTTCAGTCGTCATCGCTGCCGGCTAGGGCTATGTTTAGGGATGCTCGGAAACAGCGAACTCGGAGGGTCCAGTTGCATGTGGGACTGCATAAATGCTCCCCTGGGGAGTTCACTTGTACCCAAAGCCTTCCTTTGGTGACACTTTTGGATGGTCCAAAGAGGCTTGCAACGCGTTTTCTGGGGCCCGGGTTTTCAGACTTCTCCCATGCCGGCTAGTGATATATTTAGGTTTGCTCGGAAAAATCGAACCCGGAGAGTCCAGTTGCATGTGGGGCTGCGTAAAGGCTCCCCTGGGGAGTTCACTTGTACCCAAAGCCTTCCTTTCGTGACACTTTTGCATGGGCGAAAAGGGTTCGTAACGCATTTCCTGGGGCCTGATTTTTCAGTCGTCATCACTGCCGGCTAGGGCTATGTTTAGGGATGCTCGGAAACAGCGAACCCGGAGGGTCCAGTTGCATGTGGGGCTGCGTAAAGGCTCCCCTGGGGAGTTCACTTGTACCCAAAGCCTTCCTTTGGGGGCACTTTTGGATGGGCGAAAAGGCCTCGGAACGCATTTCCTGGGGTCTGATTTTTCAGTCGTCTTCGATGACGGCTAGGGCTATGTTTAGGGATGCTCAGAAACAGCGAACCCGGAGGGTCCAGTTGCATGTGGGGCTGCGTAAAGGCTCCCCTGGGGAGTTCTCTTGTACCCAACGCCTTCCTTTGGTGACACTTTTGGATGGTCCAAAGGGGCTTGCAACGCGTTTTCTGGGGCCCGGGTTTTCAGTCGTCTCCTATGCCTGCTAGTGATATATTTAGGGTTGCTCGGAAAAATCGAACCCGAAGGGTCCCGTTGCATGTGGGGCTGCGTAAAGGCTCCCCTGGGGAGTTCACTTGTACCCAAAGCCTTCCTTTGGTGAAACTTTTGGATGGGCGAAAAGGGCTCGCAATGCATTTCCTGGGGCCTGATTTTTCAGTCGTCTTCGATGCCGGCTAGGGCTATGTTTAGGGATGCTCGGAAACAGCGAACTCGGAGGGTCCAGTTGCATGTGGGGCTGCGTAAAGGCTCCCCTGGGGAGTTCATTTGTACCCAAAGCCTTCCTTTGGGGGCACTTTTGGATGGGCGAAAAGGCCTCGGAACGCATTTAGTGGGGCCGGATTTTTCAGTCGTCTTCGATGCCGTCTAGGGCTATGTTTAGGGATGCTCGGAAACAGCGAACCCGGAGGGTCCAGTTGCATGTGGGGCTGCGTAAAGGCTCCCCTGGGGAGTTCATTTGTACCCAAAGCCTTCCTTTGGGGGCACATTTGGATGGGCGAAAAGGGCTCGTAACGCATTTCCCGGGGCCTGATTTTTCAGTCATCATCCATTCCGGCTAGGGCTATGTTTAGGGATGCTCAGAAACAGTGAACCCGGAGGGTCCAGTTGCATGTGGGGCTGCGTAAAGGCTCCCCTGGGGAGTTCACTTGTACCCAAAGCCTTCCTTTGGGGGCACATTTGGATGGGCGAAAAGGGCTCGTAACGCATTTCCCGGGGCCTGATTTTTCAGTCATCATCCATTCCGGCTAGGGCTATGTTTAGGGATGCTCGGAAACAACGAACCCGGAGGGTCCAGTTGCATGTGGGGCTGCGTAAAGGCTCCCCTGGGGAGTTCACTTGTACCCAAAGCCTTCCTTTGGTGACACTTTTGGATGGTCCAAAGAGGCTTGCAACGCGTTTTCTGGGGCCCGGGTTTTCAGACTTCTCCCATGCCGGCTAGTGATATATTTAGGGTTGCTCGGAAAAATCGAACCCGGAGAGTCCAGTTGCATGTGGGGCTGCGTAAAGGCTCCCCTGGGGAGTTCACTTGTACCCAAAGCCTTCCTTTCGTGACACTTTTGCATGGGCGAAAAGGGTTCGTAACGCATTTCCTGGGGCCTGATTTTTCAGTCGTCATCACTGCCGGCTAGGGCTATGTTTAGGGATGCTCGGAAACAGCGATCCCGGAGGGTCCAGTTGCATGTGGGGCTGCGTAAAGGCTCCCCTGGGGAGTTCACTTGTACCCAAAGCCTTCCTTTGGGGGCACTTTTGGATGGGCGAAAAGGCCTCGGAACGCATTTCCTGGGGTCTGATTTTTCAGTCGTCTTCGATGACGGCTAGGGCTATGTTTAGGGATGCTCAGAAACAGCGAACCCGGAGGGTCCAGTTGCATGTGGGGCTGCGTAAAGGCTCCCCTGGGGAGTTCTCTTGTACCCAACGCCTTCCTTTGGTGACACTTTTGGATGGTCCAAAGGGGCTTGCAACGCGTTTTCTGGGGCCCGGGTTTTCAGTCGTCTCCTATGCCTGCTAGTGATATATTTAGGGTTGCTCGGAAAAATCGAACCCGAAGGGTCCCGTTGCATGTGGGGCTGCGTAAAGGCTCCCCTGGGGAGTTCACTTGTACCCAAAGCCTTCCTTTGGTGAAACTTTTGGATGGGCGAAAAGGGCTCGCAATGCATTTCCTGGGGCCTGATTTTTCAGTCGTCTTCGATGCCGGCTAGGGCTATGTTTAGGGATGCTCGGAAACAGCGAACTCGGAGGGTCCAGTTGCATGTGGGGCTGCGTAAAGGCTCCCCTGGGGAGTTCTCTTGTACCCAAAGCCTTCCTTTGCTGACACTTTTGGATGGTCCAAAGAGGCTTGCAACGCGTTTTCTGGGGCCCTGGTTTTCAGACTTCTCCCATGCTGGCTAGTGATATATTTAGGTTTGCTCGGAAAAATCGAACCCGGAGAGTCCAGTTGCATGTGGGGCTGCGTAAAGGCTCCCCTGGGGAGTTCACTTGTACCCAAAGCCTTCCTTTCGTGACACTTTTGCATGGGCGAAAAGGGTTCGTAACGCATTTCCTGGGGCCTGATTTTTCAGTCGTCATCACTGCCGGCTAGGGCTATGTTTAGGGATGCTCGGAAACAGCGAACCCGGAGGGTCCAGTTGCATGTGGGGCTGCGTAAAGGCTCCCCTGGGGAGTTCATTTGTACCCAAAGCCTTCCTTTGGGGGCACTTTTGGATGGGCGAAAAGGCCTCGGAACGCATTTCCTGGGGCCGGATTTTTCAGTCGTCTTCGATGCCGTCTAGGGCTATGTTTAGGGATGCTCGGAAACAGCGAACCCGGAGGGTCCAGTTGCATGTGGGGCTGCGTAAAGGCTCCCCTGGGGAGTTCACTTGTACCCAAAGCCTTCCTTTGGGGGCACTTTTGGATGGGCGAAAAGGCCTCGGAACGCATTTCCTGGGGTCTGATTTTTCAGTCGTCTTCGATGACGGCTAGGGCTATGTTTAGGGATGCTCAGAAACAGCGAACCCGGAGGGTCCAGTTGCATGTGGGGCTGCGTAAAGGCTCCCCTGGGGAGTTCTCTTGTACCCAAAGCCTTCCTTTGGTGACACTTTTGGATGGTCCAAAGGGGCTTGCAACGCGTTTTCTGGGGCCCGGGTTTTCAGTCGTCTCCTATGCCTGCTAGTGATATATTTAGGGTTGCTCGGAAAAATCGAACCCGAAGGGTCCCGTTGCATGTGGGGCTGCGTAAAGGCTCCCCTGGGGAGTTCACTTGTACCCAAAGCCTTCCTTTCGTGACACTTTTGCATGGGCGAAAAGGGTTCGTAACGCATTTCCTGGGGCCTGATTTTTCAGTCGTCATCACTGCCGGCTAGGGCTATGTTTAGGGATGCTCGGAAACAGTGAACCCGGAGGGTCCAGTTGCATGTGGGGCTGCGTAAAGGCTCCCCTGGGGAGTTCATTTGTACCCAAAGCCTTCCTTTGGGGGCACTTTTGGATGGGCGAAAAGGCCTCGGAACGCATTTCCTGGGGCCGGATTTTTCAGTCGTCTTCGATGCCGTCTAGGGCTATGTTTAGGGATGCTCGGAAACAGCGAACCCGGAGGGTCCAGTTGCATGTGGGGCTGCGTAAAGGCTCCCCTGGGGAGTTCATTTGTACCCAAAGCCTTCCTTTGGGGGCACATTTGGATGGGCGAAAAGGGCTCGTAACGCATTTCCCGGGGCCTGATTTTTCAGTCATCATCCATTCCGGCTAGGGCTATGTTTAGGGATGCTGAGAAACAGTGAACCCGGAGGGTCCAGTTGCATGTGGGGCTGCGTAAAGGCTCCCCTGGGGAGTTCACTTGTACCCAAAGCCTTCCTTTGGGGGCACATTTGGATGGGCGAAAAGGGCTCGTAACGCATTTCCCGGGGCCTGATTTTTCAGTCATCATCCATTCCGGCTAGGGCTATGTTTAGGGATGCTCGGAAACAACGAACCCGGAGGGTCCAGTTGCATGTGGGGCTGCGTAAAGGCTCCCCTGGGGAGTTCACTTGTACCCAAAGCCTTCCTTTGGGGGCACTTTTGGATGGGCGAAAAGGGTTCGTAACGCATTTCCTGGGGCCTGATTTTTCAGTCGTCTTCGATGCCGGCTAGGGCTATGTTTAGGGATGCTCAGAAACAGCGAACCCGGAGGGTCCAGTTGCATGTGGGGCTGCGTAAAGGCTCCCCTGGGGAGTTCACTTGTACCCAAAGCCTTCCTTTGGGGGCACATTTGGATGGGCGAAAAGGGCTCGTAACGCATTTCCTGGGGCCTGATTTTTCAGTCGTCATCGCTGCCGGCTAGGGATATGTTTAGGGATGCTCGGAAACAGCGAACTCGGAGGGTCCAGTTGCATGTGGGACTGCATAAATGCTCCCCTGGGGAGTTCACTTGTACCCAAAGCCTTCCTTTGGTGACACTTTTGGATGGTCCAAAGAGGCTTGCAACGCGTTTTCTGGGGCCCGGGTTTTCAGACTTCTCCCATGCCGGCTAGTGATATATATAGGTTTGCTCGGAAAAATCGAACCCGGAGAGTCCAGTTGCATGTGGGGCTGCGTAAAGGCTCCCCTGGGGAGTTCACTTGTACCCAAAGCCTTCCTTTCGTGACACTTTTGCATGGGCGAAAAGGGTTCGTAACGCATTTCCTGGGGCCTGATTTTTCAGTCGTCATCACTGCCGGCTAGGGCTATGTTTAGGGATGCTCGGAAACAGCGAACCCGGAGGGTCCAGTTGCATGTGGGGCTGCGTAAAGGCTCCCCTGGGGAGTTCATTTGTACCCAAAGCCTTCCTTTGGGGGCACTTTTGGATGGGCGAAAAGGCCTCGGAACGCATTTCCTGGGGCCGGATTTTTCAGTCGTCTTCGATGCCGTCTAGGGCTATGTTTAGGGATGCTCGGAAACAGCGAACCCGGAGGGTCCAGTTGCATGTGGGGCTGCGTAAAGGCTCCCCTGGGGAGTTCACTTGTACCCAAAGCCTTCCTTTGGGGGCACTTTTGGATGGGCGAAAAGGCCTCGGAACGCATTTCCTGGGGTCTGATTTTTCAGACGTCTTCGATGACGGCTAGGGCTATGTTTAGGGATGCTCAGAAACAGCGAACCCGGAGGGTCCAGTTGCATGTGGGGCTGCGTAAAGGCTCCCCTGGGGAGTTCTCTTGTACCCAAAGCCTTCCTTTGGTGACACTTTTGGATGGTCCAAAGGGGCTTGCAACGCGTTTTCTGGGGCCCGGGTTTTCAGACTTCTCCCATGCTGGCTAGTGATATATTTAGGTTTGCTCGGAAAAATCGAACCCGGAGAGTCCAGTTGCATGTGGGGCTGCGTAAAGGCTCCCCTGGGGAGTTCACTTGTACCCAAAGCCTTCCTTTCGTGACACTTTTGCATGGGCGAAAAGGGTTCGTAACGCATTTCCTGGGGCCTGATTTTTCAGTCGTCATCACTGCCGGCTAGGGCTATGTTGAGGGATGCTCGGAAACAGCGAACCCGGAGGGTCCAGTTGCATGTGGGGCTGCGTAAAGGCTCCCCTGGGGAGTTCATTTGTACCCAAAGCCTTCCTTTGGGGGCACTTTTGGATGGGCGAAAAGGCCTCGGAACGCATTTCCTGGGGCCGGATTTTTCAGTCGTCTTCGATGCCGTCTAGGGCTATGTTTAGGGATGCTCGGAAACAGCGAACCCGGAGGGTCCAGTTGCATGTGGGGCTGCGTAAAGGCTCCCCTGGGGAGTTCACTTGTACCCAAAGCCTTCCTTTGGGGGCACTTTTGGATGGGCGAAAAGGCCTCGGAACGCATTTCCTGGGGCCTGATTTTTCAGTCATCATCCATTCCGGCTAGGGCTATGTTTAGGGATGCTGAGAAACAGTGAACCCGGAGGGTCCAGTTGCATGTGGGGCTGCGTAAAGGCTCCCCTGGGGAGTTCACTTGTACCCAAAGCCTTCCTTTGGGGGCACATTTGGATGGGCGAAAAGGGCTCGTAACGCATTTCCCGGGGCCTGATTTTTCAGTCATCATCCATTCCGGCTAGGGCTATGTTTAGGGATGCTCGGAAACAACGAACCCGGAGGGTCCAGTTGCATGTGGGGCTGCGTAAAGGCTCCCCTGGGGAGTTCACTTGTACCCAAAGCCTTCCTTTGGGGGCACTTTTGGATGGGCGAAAAGGGTTCGTAACGCATTTCCTGGGGCCTGATTTTTCAGTCGTCTTCGATGCCGGCTAGGGCTATGTTTAGGGATGCTCAGAAACAGCGAACCCGGAGGGTCCAGTTGCATGTGGGGCTGCGTAAAGGCTCCCCTGGGGAGTTCACTTGTACCCAAAGCCTTCCTTTGGGGGCACATTTGGATGGGCGAAAAGGGCTCGTAACGCATTTCCTGGGGCCTGATTTTTCAGTCGTCATCGCTGCCGGCTAGGGATATGTTTAGGGATGCTCGGAAACAGCGAACTCGGAGGGTCCAGTTGCATGTGGGACTGCATAAATGCTCCCCTGGGGAGTTCACTTGTACCCAAAGCCTTCCTTTGGTGACACTTTTGGATGGTCCAAAGAGGCTTGCAACGCGTTTTCTGGGGCCCGGGTTTTCAGACTTCTCCCATGCCGGCTAGTGATATATATAGGTTTGCTCGGAAAAATCGAACCCGGAGAGTCCAGTTGCATGTGGGGCTGCGTAAAGGCTCCCCTGGGGAGTTCACTTGTACCCAAAGCCTTCCTTTCGTGACACTTTTGCATGGGCGAAAAGGGTTCGTAACGCATTTCCTGGGGCCTGATTTTTCAGTCGTCATCACTGCCGGCTAGGGCTATGTTTAGGGATGCTCGGAAACAGCGAACCCGGAGGGTCCAGTTGCATGTGGGGCTGCGTAAAGGCTCCCCTGGGGAGTTCATTTGTACCCAAAGCCTTCCTTTGGGGGCACTTTTGGATGGGCGAAAAGGCCTCGGAACGCATTTCCTGGGGCCGGATTTTTCAGTCGTCTTCGATGCCGTCTAGGGCTATGTTTAGGGATGCTCGGAAACAGCGAACCCGGAGGGTCCAGTTGCATGTGGGGCTGCGTAAAGGCTCCCCTGGGGAGTTCACTTGTACCCAAAGCCTTCCTTTGGGGGCACTTTTGGATGGGCGAAAAGGCCTCGGAACGCATTTCCTGGGGTCTGATTTTTCAGACGTCTTCGATGACGGCTAGGGCTATGTTTAGGGATGCTCAGAAACAGCGAACCCGGAGGGTCCAGTTGCATGTGGGGCTGCGTAAAGGCTCCCCTGGGGAGTTCTCTTGTACCCAAAGCCTTCCTTTGGTGACACTTTTGGATGGTCCAAAGGGGCTTGCAACGCGTTTTCTGGGGCCCGGGTTTTCAGACTTCTCCCATGCTGGCTAGTGATATATTTAGGTTTGCTCGGAAAAATCGAACCCGGAGAGTCCAGTTGCATGTGGGGCTGCGTAAAGGCTCCCCTGGGGAGTTCACTTGTACCCAAAGCCTTCCTTTGGGGGCACTTTTGGATGGGCGAAAAGGGTTCGTAACGCATTTCCTGGGGCCTGATTTTTCAGTCGTCATCACTGCCGGCTAGGGCTATGTTTAGGGATGCTCGGAAACAGCGATCCCGGAGGGTCCAGTTGCATGTGGGGCTGCGTAAAGGCTCCCCTGGGGAGTTCACTTGTACCCAAAGCCTTCCTTTGGGGGCACTTTTGGATGGGCGAAAAGGCCTCGGAACGCATTTCCTGGGGTCTGATTTTTCAGTCGTCTTCGATGACGGCTAGGGCTATGTTTAGGGATGCTCAGAAACAGCGAACCCGGAGGGTCCAGTTGCATGTGGGGCTGCGTAAAGGCTCCCCTGGGGAGTTCTCTTGTACCCAACGCCTTCCTTTGGTGACACTTTTGGATGGTCCAAAGGGGCTTGCAACGCGTTTTCTGGGGCCCGGGTTTTCAGTCGTCTCCTATGCCTGCTAGTGATATATTTAGGGTTGCTCGGAAAAATCGAACCCGAAGGGTCCCGTTGCATGTGGGGCTGCGTAAAGGCTCCCCTGGGGAGTTCACTTGTACCCAAAGCCTTCCTTTGGTGAAACTTTTGGATGGGCGAAAAGGGCTCGCAATGCATTTCCTGGGGCCTGATTTTTCAGTCGTCTTCGATGCCGGCTAGGGCTATGTTTAGGGATGCTCGGAAACAGCGAACTCGGAGGGTCCAGTTGCATGTGGGGCTGCGTAAAGGCTCCCCTGGGGAGTTCTCTTGTACCCAAAGCCTTCCTTTGCTGACACTTTTGGATGGTCCAAAGAGGCTTGCAACGCGTTTTCTGGGGCCCTGGTTTTCAGACTTCTCCCATGCTGGCTAGTGATATATTTAGGTTTGCTCGGAAAAATCGAACCCGGAGAGTCCAGTTGCATGTGGGGCTGCGTAAAGGCTCCCCTGGGGAGTTCACTTGTACCCAAAGCCTTCCTTTCGTGACACTTTTGCATGGGCGAAAAGGGTTCGTAACGCATTTCCTGGGGCCTGATTTTTCAGTCGTCATCACTGCCGGCTAGGGCTATGTTTAGGGATGCTCGGAAACAGCGAACCCGGAGGGTCCAGTTGCATGTGGGGCTGCGTAAAGGCTCCCCTGGGGAGTTCATTTGTACCCAAAGCCTTCCTTTGGGGGCACTTTTGGATGGGCGAAAAGGCCTCGGAACGCATTTCCTGGGGCCGGATTTTTCAGTCGTCTTCGATGCCGTCTAGGGCTATGTTTAGGGATGCTCGGAAACAGCGAACCCGGAGGGTCCAGTTGCATGTGGGGCTGCGTAAAGGCTCCCCTGGGGAGTTCACTTGTACCCAAAGCCTTCCTTTGGGGGCACTTTTGGATGGGCGAAAAGGCCTCGGAACGCATTTCCTGGGGTCTGATTTTTCAGTCGTCTTCGATGACGGCTAGGGCTATGTTTAGGGATGCTCAGAAACAGCGAACCCGGACGGTCCAGTTGCATGTGGGGCTGCGTAAAGGCTCCCCTGGGGAGTTCTCTTGTACCCAAAGCCTTCCTTTGGTGACACTTTTGGATGGTCCAAAGGGGCTTGCAACGCGTTTTCTGGGGCCCGGGTTTTCAGTCGTCTCCTATGCCTGCTAGTGATATATTTAGGGTTGCTCGGAAAAATCGAACCCGAAGGGTCCCGTTGCATGTGGGGCTGCGTAAAGGCTCCCCTGGGGAGTTCACTTGTACCCAAAGCCTTCCTTTCGTGACACTTTTGCATGGGCGAAAAGGGTTCGTAACGCATTTCCTGGGGCCTGATTTTTCAGTCGTCATCACTGCCGGCTAGGGCTATGTTTAGGGATGCTCGGAAACAGTGAACCCGGAGGGTCCAGTTGCATGTGGGGCTGCGTAAAGGCTCCCCTGGGGAGTTCATTTGTACCCAAAGCCTTCCTTTGGGGGCACTTTTGGATGGGCGAAAAGGCCTCGGAACGCATTTCCTGGGGCCGGATTTTTCAGTCGTCTTCGATGCCGTCTAGGGCTATGTTTAGGGATGCTCGGAAACAGCGAACCCGGAGGGTCCAGTTGCATGTGGGGCTGCGTAAAGGCTCCCCTGGGGAGTTCATTTGTACCCAAAGCCTTCCTTTGGGGGCACATTTGGATGGGCGAAAAGGGCTCGTAACGCATTTCCCGGGGCCTGATTTTTCAGTCATCATCCATTCCGGCTAGGGCTATGTTTAGGGATGCTGAGAAACAGTGAACCCGGAGGGTCCAGTTGCATGTGGGGCTGCGTAAAGGCTCCCCTGGGGAGTTCACTTGTACCCAAAGCCTTCCTTTGGGGGCACATTTGGATGGGCGAAAAGGGCTCGTAACGCATTTCCCGGGGCCTGATTTTTCAGTCATCATCCATTCCGGCTAGGGCTATGTTTAGGGATGCTCGGAAACAACGAACCCGGAGGGTCCAGTTGCATGTGGGGCTGCGTAAAGGCTCCCCTGGGGAGTTCACTTGTACCCAAAGCCTTCCTTTGGGGGCACTTTTGGATGGGCGAAAAGGGTTCGTAACGCATTTCCTGGGGCCTGATTTTTCAGTCGTCTTCGATGCCGGCTAGGGCTATGTTTAGGGATGCTCAGAAACAGCGAACCCGGAGGGTCCAGTTGCATGTGGGGCTGCGTAAAGGCTCCCCTGGGGAGTTCACTTGTACCCAAAGCCTTCCTTTGGGGGCACATTTGGATGGGCGAAAAGGGCTCGTAACGCATTTCCTGGGGCCTGATTTTTCAGTCGTCATCGCTGCCGGCTAGGGATATGTTTAGGGATGCTCGGAAACAGCGAACTCGGAGGGTCCAGTTGCATGTGGGACTGCATAAATGCTCCCCTGGGGAGTTCACTTGTACCCAAAGCCTTCCTTTGGTGACACTTTTGGATGGTCCAAAGAGGCTTGCAACGCGTTTTCTGGGGCCCGGGTTTTCAGACTTCTCCCATGCCGGCTAGTGATATATATAGGTTTGCTCGGAAAAATCGAACCCGGAGAGTCCAGTTGCATGTGGGGCTGCGTAAAGGCTCCCCTGGGGAGTTCACTTGTACCCAAAGCCTTCCTTTCGTGACACTTTTGCATGGGCGAAAAGGGTTCGTAACGCATTTCCTGGGGCCTGATTTTTCAGTCGTCATCACTGCCGGCTAGGGCTATGTTTAGGGATGCTCGGAAACAGCGAACCCGGAGGGTCCAGTTGCATGTGGGGCTGCGTAAAGGCTCCCCTGGGGAGTTCATTTGTACCCAAAGCCTTCCTTTGGGGGCACTTTTGGATGGGCGAAAAGGCCTCGGAACGCATTTCCTGGGGCCGGATTTTTCAGTCGTCTTCGATGCCGTCTAGGGCTATGTTTAGGGATGCTCGGAAACAGCGAACCCGGAGGGTCCAGTTGCATGTGGGGCTGCGTAAAGGCTCCCCTGGGGAGTTCACTTGTACCCAAAGCCTTCCTTTGGGGGCACTTTTGGATGGGCGAAAAGGCCTCGGAACGCATTTCCTGGGGTCTGATTTTTCAGACGTCTTCGATGACGGCTAGGGCTATGTTTAGGGATGCTCAGAAACAGCGAACCCGGAGGGTCCAGTTGCATGTGGGGCTGCGTAAAGGCTCCCCTGGGGAGTTCTCTTGTACCCAAAGCCTTCCTTTGGTGACACTTTTGGATGGTCCAAAGGGGCTTGCAACGCGTTTTCTGGGGCCCGGGTTTTCAGACTTCTCCCATGCTGGCTAGTGATATATTTAGGTTTGCTCGGAAAAATCGAACCCGGAGAGTCCAGTTGCATGTGGGGCTGCGTAAAGGCTCCCCTGGGGAGTTCACTTGTACCCAAAGCCTTCCTTTGGGGGCACTTTTGGATGGGCGAAAAGGGTTCGTAACGCATTTCCTGGGGCCTGATTTTTCAGTCGTCATCACTGCCGGCTAGGGCTATGTTTAGGGATGCTCGGAAACAGCGATCCCGGAGGGTCCAGTTGCATGTGGGGCTGCGTAAAGGCTCCCCTGGGGAGTTCACTTGTACCCAAAGCCTTCCTTTGGGGGCACTTTTGGATGGGCGAAAAGGCCTCGGAACGCATTTCCTGGGGTCTGATTTTTCAGTCGTCTTCGATGACGGCTAGGGCTATGTTTAGGGATGCTCAGAAACAGCGAACCCGGAGGGTCCAGTTGCATGTGGGGCTGCGTAAAGGCTCCCCTGGGGAGTTCTCTTGTACCCAACGCCTTCCTTTGGTGACACTTTTGGATGGTCCAAAGGGGCTTGCAACGCGTTTTCTGGGGCCCGGGTTTTCAGTCGTCTCCTATGCCTGCTAGTGATATATTTAGGGTTGCTCGGAAAAATCGAACCCGAAGGGTCCCGTTGCATGTGGGGCTGCGTAAAGGCTCCCCTGGGGAGTTCACTTGTACCCAAAGCCTTCCTTTGGTGAAACTTTTGGATGGGCGAAAAGGGCTCGCAATGCATTTCCTGGGGCCTGATTTTTCAGTCGTCTTCGATGCCGGCTAGGGCTATGTTTAGGGATGCTCGGAAACAGCGAACTCGGAGGGTCCAGTTGCATGTGGGGCTGCGTAAAGGCTCCCCTGGGGAGTTCTCTTGTACCCAAAGCCTTCCTTTGCTGACACTTTTGGATGGTCCAAAGAGGCTTGCAACGCGTTTTCTGGGGCCCTGGTTTTCAGACTTCTCCCATGCTGGCTAGTGATATATTTAGGTTTGCTCGGAAAAATCGAACCCGGAGAGTCCAGTTGCATGTGGGGCTGCGTAAAGGCTCCCCTGGGGAGTTCACTTGTACCCAAAGCCTTCCTTTCGTGACACTTTTGCATGGGCGAAAATGGTTCGTAACGCATTTCCTGGGGCCTGATTTTTCAGTCGTCATCACTGCCGGCTAGGGCTATGTTTAGGGATGCTCGGAAACAGCGAACCCGCAGGGTCCAGTTGCATGTGGGGCTGCGTAAAGGCTCCCCTGGGGAGTTCATTTGTACCCAAAGCCTTCCTTTGGGGGCACTTTTGGATGGGCGAAAAGGCCTCGGAACGCATTTCCTGGGGCCGGATTTTTCAGTCGTCTTCGATGCCGTCTAGGGCTATGTTTAGGGATGCTCGGAAACAGCGAACCCGGAGGGTCCAGTTGCATGTGGGGCTGCGTAAAGGCTCCCCTGGGGAGTTCACTTGTACCCAAAGCCTTCCTTTGGGGGCACTTTTGGATGGGCGAAAAGGCCTCGGAACGCATTTCCTGGGGTCTGATTTTTCAGTCGTCTTCGATGACGGCTAGGGCTATGTTTAGGGATGCTCAGAAACAGCGAACCCGGAGGGTCCAGTTGCATGTGGGGCTGCGTAAAGGCTCCCCTGGGGAGTTCTCTTGTACCCAAAGCCTTCCTTTGGTGACACTTTTGGATGGTCCAAAGGGGCTTGCAACGCGTTTTCTGGGGCCCGGGTTTTCAGTCGTCTCCTATGCCTGCTAGTGATATATTTAGGGTTGCTCGGAAAAATCGAACCCGAAGGGTCCCGTTGCATGTGGGGCTGCGTAAAGGCTCCCCTGGGGAGTTCACTTGTACCCAAAGCCTTCCTTTCGTGACACTTTTGCATGGGCGAAAAGGGTTCGTAACGCATTTCCTGGGGCCTGATTTTTCAGTCGTCATCACTGCCGGCTAGGGCTATGTTTAGGGATGCTCGGAAACAGTGAACCCGGAGGGTCCAGTTGCATGTGGGGCTGCGTAAAGGCTCCCCTGGGGAGTTCATTTGTACCCAAAGCCTTCCTTTGGGGGCACTTTTGGATGGGCGAAAAGGCCTCGGAACGCATTTCCTGGGGCCGGATTTTTCAGTCGTCTTAGATGCCGTCTAGGGCTATGTTTAGGGATGCTCGGAAACAGCGAACCCGGAGGGTCCAGTTGCATGTGGGGCTGCGTAAAGGCTCCCCTGGGGAGTTCATTTGTACCCAAAGCCTTCCTTTGGGGGCACATTTGGATGGGCGAAAAGGGCTCGTAACGCATTTCCCGGGGCCTGATTTTTCAGTCATCATCCATTCCGGCTAGGGCTATGTTTAGGGATGCTGAGAAACAGTGAACCCGGAGGGTCCAGTTGCATGTGGGGCTGCGTAAAGGCTCCCCTGGGGAGTTCACTTGTACCCAAAGCCTTCCTTTGGGGGCACATTTGGATGGGCGAAAAGGGCTCGTAACGCATTTCCCGGGGCCTGATTTTTCAGTCATCATCCATTCCGGCTAGGGCTATGTTTAGGGATGCTCGGAAACAACGAACCCGGAGGGTCCAGTTGCATGTGGGGCTGCGTAAAGGCTCCCCTGGGGAGTTCACTTGTACCCAAAGCCTTCCTTTGGGGGCACTTTTGGATGGGCGAAAAGGGTTCGTAACGCATTTCCTGGGGCCTGATTTTTCAGTCGTCTTCGATGCCGGCTAGGGCTATGTTTAGGGATGCTCAGAAACAGCGAACCCGGAGGGTCCAGTTGCATGTGGGGCTGCGTAAAGGCTCCCCTGGGGAGTTCACTTGTACCCAAAGCCTTCCTTTGGGGGCACATTTGGATGGGCGAAAAGGGCTCGTAACGCATTTCCTGGGGCCTGATTTTTCAGTCGTCATCGCTGCCGGCTAGGGATATGTTTAGGGATGCTCGGAAACAGCGAACTCGGAGGGTCCAGTTGCATGTGGGACTGCATAAATGCTCCCCTGGGGAGTTCACTTGTACCCAAAGCCTTCCTTTGGTAACACTTTTGGATGGTCCAAAGAGGCTTGCAACGCGTTTTCTGGGGCCCGGGTTTTCAGACTTCTCCCATGCCGGCTAGTGATATATATAGGTTTGCTCGGAAAAATCGAACCCGGAGAGTCCAGTTGCATGTGGGGCTGCGTAAAGGCTCCCCTGGGGAGTTCACTTGTACCCAAAGCCTTCCTTTCGTGACACTTTTGCATGGGCGAAAAGGGTTCGTAACGCATTTCCTGGGGCCTGATTTTTCAGTCGTCATCACTGCCGGCTAGGGCTATGTTTAGGGATGCTCAGAAACAGCGAACCCGGAGGGTCCAGTTGCATGTGGGGCTGCGTAAAGGCTCCCCTGGGGAGTTCACTTGTACCCAAAGCCTTCCTTTGGGGGCACTTTTGGATGGGCGAAAAGGCCTCGGAACGCATTTCCTGGGGCCGGATTTTTCAGTCGTCTTCGATGCCGTCTAGGGCTATGTTTAGGGATGCTCGGAAACAGCGAACCCGGAGGGTCCAGTTGCATGTGGGGCTGCGTAAAGGCTCCCCTGGGGAGTTCACTTGTACCCAAAGCCTTCCTTTGGGGGCACTTTTGGATGGGCGAAAAGGCCTCGGAACGCATTTCCTGGGGTCTGATTTTTCAGACGTCTTCGATGACGGCTAGGGCTATGTTTAGGGATGCTCAGAAACAGCGAACCCGGACGGTCCAGTTGCATGTGGGGCTGCGTAAAGGCTCCCCTGGGGAGTTCTCTTGTACCCAAAGCCTTCCTTTGGTGACACTTTTGGATGGTCCAAAGGGGCTTGCAACGCGTTTTCTGGGGCCCGGGTTTTCAGACTTCTCCCATGCTGGCTAGTGATATATTTAGGTTTGCTCGGAAAAATCGAACCCGGAGAGTCCAGTTGCATGTGGGGCTGCGTAAAGGCTCCCCTGGGGAGTTCACTTGTACCCAAAGCCTTCCTTTGGGGGCACTTTTGGATGGGCGAAAAGGGCGCGCAACGCATTTCCTGGGGCCTGATTTTTCAGTCATCATCCATTCCGGCTAGGGCTATGTTTAGGGATGCTCGGAAACAACGAACCCGGAGGGTCCAGTTGCATGTGGGGCTGCGTAAAGGCTCCCCTGGGGAGTTCACTTGTACACAAAGCCTTCCTTTGGGGGCACTTTTGGATGGGCGAAAAGGGCTCGTAACGCATTTCCCGGGGCCTGATTTTTCAGTCATCATCCATTCCGGCTAGGGCTATGTTTAGGGATGCTCGGAAACAACGAACCCGGAGGGTCCAGTTGCATGTGGGGCTGCGTAAAGGCTCCCCTGGGGAGTTCACTTGTACACAAAGCCTTCCTTTGGTGACACTTTTGGATGGTCCAAAGGGGCTTGCAACGCGTTTTCTGGGGCCCGGGTTTTTCAGTCATCATCCATTCCGGCTAGGGCTATGTTTAGGGATGCTCGGAAACAGCGAACCCGGAGGGTCCAGTTGCATGTGGGGCTGCGTAAAGGCTCCCCTGGGGAGTTCACTTGTACCCAAAGCCTTCCTTTGGGGGCACTTTTGGATGGGCGAAAAGGGCTTGCAACGCATTTCCTGGGGCCTGATTTTTCAGTCGTCTTCGATGCCGGCTAGGGCTATGTTTAGGGATGCTCAGAAACAGCGAACCCGGAGGGTCCAGTTGCATGTGGGGCTGCGTAAAGGCTCCCCTGGGGAGTTCACTTGTACCCAAAGCCTTCCTTTGGGGGCACATTTGGATGGGCGAAAAGGGCTCGTAACGCATTTCCTGGGGCCTGATTTTTCAGTCGTCATCGCTGCCGGCTAGGGCTATGTTTAGGGATGCTCGGAAACAGCGAACTCGGAGGGTCCAGTTGCATGTGGGACTGCATAAATGCTCCCCTGGGGAGTTCACTTGTACCCAAAGCCTTCCTTTGGTGACACTTTTGGATGGTCCAAAGAGGCTTGCAACGCGTTTTCTGGGGCCCGGGTTTTCAGACTTCTCCCATGCCGGCTAGTGATATATTTAGGTTTGCTCGGAAAAATCGAACCCGGAGAGTCCAGTTGCATGTGGGGCTGCGTAAAGGCTCCCCTGGGAAGTTCACTTGTACCCAAAGCCTTCCTTTCGTGACACTTTTGCATGGGCGAAAAGGGTTCGTAACGCATTTCCTGGGGCCTGATTTTTCAGTCGTCATCACTGCCGGCTAGGGCTATGTTTAGGGATGCTCGGAAACAGCGAACCCGGAGGGTCCAGTTGCATGTGGGGCTGCGTAAAGGCTCCCCTGGGGAGTTCATTTGTACCCAAAGCCTTCCTTTGGGGGCACTTTTGGATGGGCGAAAAGGGCTCGTAACGCATTTCCCGGGGCCTGATTTTTCAGTCATCATCCATTCCGGCTAGGGCTATGTTTAGGGATGCTCGGAAACAACGAACCCGGAGGGTCCAGTTGCATGTGGGGCTGCGTAAAGGCTCCCCTGGGGAGTTCACTTGTACACAAAGCCTTCCTTTGGTGACACTTTTGGATGGTCCAAAGGGGCTTGCAACGCGTTTTCTGGGGCCCGGGTTTTTCAGTCATCATCCATTCCGGCTAGGGCTATGTTTAGGGATGCTCGGAAACAGCGAACCCGGAGGGTCCAGTTGCATGTGGGGCTGCGTAAAGGCTCCCCTGGGGAGTTCACTTGTACCCAAAGCCTTCCTTTGGGGGCACTTTTGGATGGGCGAAAAGGGCTTGCAACGCATTTCCTGGGGCCTGATTTTTCAGTCGTCTTCGATGCCGGCTAGGGCTATGTTTAGGGATGCTCAGAAACAGCGAACCCGGAGGGTCCAGTTGCATGTGGGGCTGCGTAAAGGCTCCCCTGGGGAGTTCACTTGTACCCAAAGCCTTCCTTTGGGGGCACATTTGGATGGGCGAAAAGGGCTCGTAACGCATTTCCTGGGGCCTGATTTTTCAGTCGTCATCGCTGCCGGCTAGGGCTATGTTTAGGGATGCTCGGAAACAGCGAACTCGGAGGGTCCAGTTGCATGTGGGACTGCATAAATGCTCCCCTGGGGAGTTCACTTGTACCCAAAGCCTTCCTTTGGTGACACTTTTGGATGGTCCAAAGAGGCTTGCAACGCGTTTTCTGGGGCCCGGGTTTTCAGACTTCTCCCATGCCGGCTAGTGATATATTTAGGTTTGCTCGGAAAAATCGAACCCGGAGAGTCCAGTTGCATGTGGGGCTGCGTAAAGGCTCCCCTGGGAAGTTCACTTGTACCCAAAGCCTTCCTTTCGTGACACTTTTGCATGGGCGAAAAGGGTTCGTAACGCATTTCCTGGGGCCTGATTTTTCAGTCGTCATCACTGCCGGCTAGGGCTATGTTTAGGGATGCTCGGAAACAGCGAACCCGGAGGGTCCAGTTGCATGTGGGGCTGCGTAAAGGCTCCCCTGGGGAGTTCATTTGTACCCAAAGCCTTCCTTTGGGGGCACTTTTGGATGGGCGAAAAGGCCTCGGAACGCATTTCCTGGGGCCGGATTTTTCAGTCGTCTTCGATGCCGTCTAGGGCTATGTTTAGGGATGCTCGGAAACAGCGAACCCGGAGGGTCCAGTTGCATGTGGGGCTGCGTAAAGGCTCCCCTGGGGAGTTCATTTGTACCCAAAGCCTTCCTTTGGGGGCACATTTGGATGGGCGAAAAGGGCTCGTAACGCATTTCCCGGGGCCTGATTTTTCAGTCGTCATCACTGCCGGCTAGGGCTATGTTTAGGGATGCTCGGAAACAGCGAACCCGGAGGGTCCAGTTGCATGTGGGGCTGCGTAAAGGCTCCCCTGGGGAGTTCATTTGTACCCAAAGCCTTCCTTTGGGGGCACTTTTGGATGGGCGAAAAGGCCTCGGAACGCATTTCCTGGGGCCGGATTTTTCAGTCGACTTCGATGCCGGCTAGGGCTATGTTTAGGGATGCTCGGAAACAGCGAACCCGGAGGGTCCAGTTGCATGTGGGGCTGCGTAAAGGCTCCCCTGGGGAGTTCATTTGTACCCAAAGCCTTCCTTCCGTGACACTTTTGGATGGGCGAAAAGGCCTCGGAACGCATTTCCTGGGGCCTGATTTTTCAGTCGTCTCCGATGACGGCTAGGGCTATGTTTAGGGATGCTCAGAAACAGCGAACCCGGAGGGTCCAGTTGCATGTGGGGCTGCGTAAAGGCTCCCCTGGGGAGTTCATTTGTACCCAAAGCCTTCCTTTGGGGGCACTTTTGCATGGGCGAAAAGGGCTCGTAACGCATTTCCCGGGGCCTGATTTTTCAGTCATCATCCATTCCGGCTAGGGCTATGTTTAGGGATGCTCAGAAACAGTGAACCCGGAGGGTCCAGTTGCATGTGGGGCTGCGTAAAGGCTCCCCTGGGGAGTTCTCTTGTACCCAAAGTCTTCCTTTGGTGACACTTTTGGATGGTCCAAAGGGGCTTGCAACGCGTTTTCTGGGGCCCGGGTTTTCAGTCTTCTCCCATGCCTCCTAGGGATATGTTTACGGATGCTCGGAAACAGCGAACCCGGAGGGTCCAGTTGCATGTGGGGCTGCGTAAAGGCTCCCCTGGGGAGTTCACTTGTACCCAAAGCCTTCCTTTGGGGCCTTTCTGGATGGGCGAAAAGGGCTCGGAACGCATTTCCTGGGGCCTGATTTTTCAGTCGTCTTCGATGCCGGCTAGGGCTATGTTTACGGATGCTCGGAAACAGTGAACCCGGAGGGTCCAGTTGCATGTGGGGCTGCGTAAAGGCTCCCCTGGGGAGTTCACTTGTACCCAAAGCCTTCCTTTGGGGGCACATTTGGATGGGCGAAAAGGGCTCGTAACGCATTTCCAGGGGCCTGATTTTTCATTCGTCTCCGATGACGGCTAGGGCTACGTTTAGGTTTGCTCAGGAACAGCGAACCCGGAGGGTCCAGTTGCATGTGGGGCTGCGTTAAGGCTCCCCTGGGGAGTTCACTTGTACCCAAAGCCTTCCTTTGGGGGCACTTTTGGATGGGCGAAAAGGGCTCGCAACGCATTTCCTGGGGCCTGATTTTTCAGTCGTCTTCGATGCCGGCTAGGGCTATGTTTAGGGATGCTCAGAAACAGCGAACCCGGAGGGTCCAGTTGCATGTGGGGCTGCGTAAAGGCTCCCCTGGGGAGTTCTCTTGTACCCAAAGCCTTCCTTTGGTGACACTTTTGGATGGGCGAAAAGGCCTCGGAACGCATTTCCTGGGGCCTGATTTTCACTCGTCTCCGATGCCGGCTAGGGTTATGTTTAGGGATGCTCGGAAACAGCGAACCCGGAGGGTCCAGTTGCATGTGGGGCTGCGTAAAGGCTCCCCTGGGGAGTTCACTTGTACACAAATCCTTCCTTTGGTGACACTTTTGGATGGTCCAAAGGGGCTTGCAATGCGTTTTCTGGGGCCCGGGTTTTTCAGTCATCATCCATTCCGGCTAGGGCTATGTTTAGGGATGCTCGGAAACAGCGAACCCGGAGGGTCCAGTTGCATGTGGGGCTGCGTAAAGGCTCCCCTGGGGAGTTCACTTGTACCCAAAGCCTTCCTTTGGGGGCACATTTGGATGGGCGAAAAGGGCTCGTAACTCATGTTCCGGGGCCTGATTTTTCAGTAATCATGCATTCCGGCTAGGGCTATGTTTAGGGATGCTCGGAAACAACGAACCCGGAGGGTCCAGTTGCATGTGGGGCTGCATAAAGGCTCCCCTGGGGAGTTCACTTGTACCCAAAGCCTTCCTTTGGTGGCACTTTTGCATGGGCGAAAAGGGCTTGCAACGCATTTCCTGGGGCCTGATTTTTCAGTCGTCTTCGATGCCGGCTAGGGCTATGTTTAGGGATGCTCAGAAACAGCGAACCCGGAGGGTCCAGTTGCATGTGGGGCTGCATAAAGGCTCCCCTGGGGAGTTCACTTGTACCCAAAGCCTTCCTTTGGGTGCACTTTTGGATGGCGAAAAGGGCTCGTAACGCATTTCCTGGGGCCTGATTTTTCAGTCGTCATCACTGCCGGCTAGGGCTATGTTTCGGGATGCTCGGAAACAGCGAACGCGGAGGGTCCAGTGGCATGTGGGGCTGCGTAAAGGCTCCCCTGGGGAGTTCTCTTGTACCCAAAGCCTACCTTTGGGGGCACTTTTGGATGGGCGAAAAGGGCTCGCAACGCATTTCCTGGGGCCTGATTTTTCAGTCGTCTTCGATGCCGGCTAGGACTATGTTTAGGGATGCTTGGAAACAGCGAACCCGGAGGGTCCAGTTGCATGTGGGGCTGCGTAAAGGCTCCCCTGGGGAGTTCTCTTATACCCATAGTCTTCCTTTGGGGGCATATTTGGATGGGCGAAAAGGCCTCGGAACGCATTTCCTGGGGCCTGATTTTCACTCGTCTCCGATGACGGCTGGTGCTACGTTTAGGTTTGCTCAGGAACAGCGAACCCGGAGGGTCCAGTTGCATGTGGGGCTGCGTAAAGTCTCCCCTGGGGAGTTCACTTGTACCCAAAGCCTTCCTTTGGAGGCACTTTTAGATGGTCCAAAGGGGCTTGCAATGCATTTCCTGGGGCCTGATTTTTCAATCGATTCCGATGACGGCTAGGGCTACGTTAGGTTTGTTGAGGAATACCGAACCCGGAGGGTCCAGTTGCATGTGGGGCTGCGTAAAGGCTCCCCTGGGGAGTTCTCTTGTACCCAAAGTCTTCCTTTGGTGACACTTTTGGATGATCCAAAGGGGCTCGCAACGCATTTCCAGGGGCCTGATTTTTCATTCGTCTCCGATGACGGCTAGGGCTACGTTTAGGTTTGCTCAGGAACAGCGAAGCCGGAGGGTCCAGTTGCATGTGGGGCTGCGTTAAGGCTCCCCTGGGGAGTTCACTTGTACCCAAAGCCTTCCTTTGGGTGCACTTTTGGACTGGCGAAAAGGGCTCGCAACGCATTTCCTGGGGCCTGATTTTTCAGTCGTCTTCGATGCCGGCTAGGGCTATGTTTAGGGATGCTCGGAAACAGCGAACCCGGAGGGTCCAGTTGCATGTGGGGCTGCGTAAAGGCTCCCCTGGGGAGTTCTCTTATACCCATAGTCTTCCTTTGGGGGAACATTTGGATGGGCGAAAAGGCCTCGGAACGCATTTCCTGGGGCCTGATTTTTCATTCGTCTCCGATGACGGCTAGGGCTACGTTTAGGTTTGCTCATGAACAGCGAACCCGGAGGGTCCAGTTGCATGTGGGGCTGCGTAAAGGCTCCCCTGGGGAGTTCATTTGTACCCAAAGCCTTCCTTTGGGGGCACTTTTGGATGGGCGAAAAGGGCTCGCAACGCATTTCCTGGGGCCTGATTTTTCAGTCGTCTTAGATGCCGGCTAGGGTTATGTTTAGGGATGCTTGGAAACAGCGAACCCGGAGGGTCCAGTTGCATGTGGGGCTGCGTAAAGGCTCCCCTGGGGAGTTCACTTGTACCCAAAGCCTTCCTTTCGTGACACTTTTGCATGGGCGAAAAGGGTTCGTAACGCATTTCCTGGGGCCTGATTTTTCAGTCGTCATCGCTGCCGGCTAGGGCTATGTTTAGGGATGCTCGGAAACAGCGAACCCGCAGGGTCCAGTTGCATGTGGGGCTGCGTAAAGGCTCCCCTGGGGAGTTCACTTGTACCCAAAGCCTTCCTTTGGGGGCACTTTTGGATGGGCGAAAAGGCCTCGGAACGCATTTCCTGGGGCCTGATTTTTCAGTCGTCTTCGATGCCGGCTAGGGCTATGTTTAGGGATGCTCGGAAACAGCGAACCCGGAGGGTCCAGTTGCATGTGGGGCTGCGTAAAGGCTCCCCTGGGGAGTTCTCTTGTACCCAACGCCTTCCTTTGGTGACACTTTTGGATGGTCCAAAGGGGCTTGCAACGCGTTTTCTGGGGCCCGGGTTTTCAGTCGTCTCCTATGCCTGCTAGTGATATATTTAGGGTTGCTCGGAAAAATCGAACCCGAAGGGTCCCGTTGCATGTGGGGCTGCGTAAAGGCTCCCCTGGGGAGTTCTCTTGTACCCAAAGCCTTCCTTTGGTGAAACTTTTGGATGGGCGAAAAGGGCTCGCAATGCATTTCCTGGGGCCTGATTTTTCAGTCGTCTTCGATGCCGGCTAGGGCTATGTTTAGGGATGCTCGGAAAAATCGAACCCGGAGAGTCCAGTTGCATGTGGGGCTGCGTAAAGGCTCCCCTGGGGAGTTCTCTTGTACCCAAAGCCTTCCTTTGGTGACACTTTTGGATGGTCCAAAGAGGCTTGCAACGCGTTTTCTGGGGCCCGGGTTTTCAGACTTCTCCCATGCTGGCTAGTGATATATTTAGGTTTGCTCGGAAAAATCGAACCCGGAGAGTCCAGTTGCATGTGGGGCTGCGTAAAGGCTCCCCTGGGGAGTTCACTTGTACCCAAAGCCTTCCTTTGGGGGCACTTTTGCATGGGCGAAAAGGGTTCGTAACGCATTTCCTGGGGCCTGATTTTTCAGTCGTCATCACTGCCGGCTAGGGCTATGTTTAGGGATGCTCGGAAACAGCGAACCCGGAGGGTCCAGTTGCATGTGGGGCTGCGTAAAGGCTCCCCTGGGGAGTTCACTTGTACCCAAAGCCTTCCTTTGGGGGCACATTTGGATGGGCGAAAAGGGTTCGTAACGCATTTCCCGGGGCCTGATTTTTCAGTCATCATCCATTCCGGCTAGGGCTATGTTTAGGGATGCTCGGAAACAACGAACCCGGAGGGTCCAGTTGCATGTGGGGCTGCGTAAAGGCTCCCCTGGGGAGTTCACTTGTACCCAAAGCCTTCCTTTGGGGGCACTTTTGGATGGGCGAAAAGGCCTCGGAACGCATTTCCTGGGGTCTGATTTTTCAGTCGTCTTCGATGACGGCTAGGGCTATGTTTAGGGATGCTCAGAAACAGCGAACCCGGAGGGTCCAGTTGCATGTGGGGCTGCGTAAAGGCTCCCCTGGGGAGTTCTCTTGTACCCAAAGCCTTCCTTTGGTGACACTTTTGGATGGTCCAAAGGGGCTTGCAACGCGTTTTCTGGGGCCCGGGTTTTCAGACTTCTCCCATGCTGGCTAGTGATATATTTAGGTTTGCTCGGAAAAATCGAACCCGGAGAGTCCAGTTGCATGTGGGGCTGTGTAAAGGCTCCCCTGGGGAGTTCACTTGTACCCAAAGCCTTCCTTTGGGGGCACTTTTGGATGGGCGAAAAGGGCGCGCAACGCATTTCCTGGGGCCTGATTTTTCAGTCGTCTTCGATGACGGCTAGGGCTATGTTTAGGGATGCTCGGAAACAGCGAACCCGGAGGGTCCAGTTGCATGTGGGGCTGCATAAAGGCTCCCCTGGGGAGTTCACTTGTACACAAAGCCTTCCTTTGGGGGCACTTTTGGATGGGCGAAAAGGGCTCGTAACGCATTTCCCGGGGCCTGATTTTTCAGTCATCATCCATTCCGGCTAGGGCTATGTTTAGGGATGCTCGGAAACAACGAACCCGGAGGGTCCAGTTGCATGTGGGGCTGCGTAAAGGCTCCCCTGGGGAGTTCACTTGTACCCAAAGCCTTCCTTTGGGGGCACATTTGGATGGGCGAAAAGGGCTCGTAACGCATTTCCCGGGGCCTGATTTTTCAGTCATCATCCATTCCGGCTAGGGCTATGTATAGGGATGCTCGGAAACAACGAACCCGGAGGGTCCAGTTGCATGTGGGGCTGCGTAAAGGCTCCCCTGGGGAGTTCACTTGTACCCAAAGCCTTCCTTTGGGGGCACTTTTGGATGGGCGAAAAGGGCTTGCAACGCATTTCCTGGGGCCTGATTTTTCAGTCGTCTTCGATGCCGGCTAGGGCTATGTTTAGGGATGCTCAGAAACAGCGAACCCAGAGGGTCCAGTTGCATGTGGGGCTGCGTAAAGGCTCCCCTGGGGAGTTCACTTGTACCCAAAGCCTTCCTTTGGGGGCACATTTGGATGGGCGAAAAGGGCTCGTAACGCATTTCCTGGGGCCTGATTTTTCAGTCGTCATCGCTGCCGGCTAGGGCTATGTTTAGGGATGCTCGGAAACAGCGAACTCGGAGGGTCCAGTTGCATGTGGGACTGCATAAATGCTCCCCTGGGGAGTTCACTTGTACCCAAAGCCTTCCTTTGGTGACACTTTTGGATGGTCCAAAGAGGCTTGCAACGCGTTTTCTGGGGCCCGGGTTTTCAGACTTCTCCCATGCCGGCTAGTGATATATTTAGGTTTGCTCGGAAAAATCGAACCCGGAGAGTCCAGTTGCATGTGGGGCTGCGTAAAGGCTCCCCTGGGGAGTTCACTTGTACCCAAAGCCTTCCTTTCGTGACACTTTTGCATGGGCGAAAAGGGTTCGTAACGCATTTCCTGGGGCCTGATTTTTCAGTCGTCATCACTGCCGCATAGGGCTATGTTTAGGGATGCTCGGAAACAGCGAACCCGGAGGGTCCAGTTGCATGTGGGGCTGCGTAAAGGCTCCCCTGGGGAGTTCATTTGTACCCAAAGCCTTCCTTTGGGGGCACTTTTGGATGGGCGAAAAGGCCTCGGAACGCATTTCCTGGGGCCGGATTTTTCAGTCGTCTTCGATGCTGTCTAGGGCTATGTTTAGGGATGCTCGGAAACAGCGAACCCGGAGGGTCCAGTTGCATGTGGGGCTGCGTAAAGGCTCCCCTGGGGAGTTCACTTGTACCCAAAGCCTTCCTTTGGGGGCACTTTTGGATGGGCGAAAAGGCCTCGGAACGCATTTCCTGGGGTCTGATTTTTCAGTCGTCTTCGATGACGGCTAGGGCTATGTTTAGGGATGCTCAGAAACAGCGAACCCGGAGGGTCCAGTTGCATGTGGGGCTGCGTAAAGGCTCCCCTGGGAAGTTCTCTTGTACCCAAAGCCTTCCTTTGGTGACACTTTTGGATGGTCCAAAGGGGCTTGCAATGCGTTTTCTGGGGCCCGGATTTTCAGTCGTCTCCTATGCCTGCTAGTGATATATTTAGGTTTGCTCGGAAAAATCGAACCCGAAGGGTCCAGTTGCATGTGGGGCTGCGTAAATGCTCCCCTGGGGAGTTCTCTTGTACCCAAAGCCTTCCTTTGGTGAAACCTTTGGATGGGCGAAAAGGGCTCGCAACGCATTTCCTGGGGCCTGATTTTTCAGTCGTCTTCGATGCCGGCTAGGGCTATGTTTAGGGATGCTCGGAAACAGCGAACCCGGAGGGTCCAGTTGCATGTGGGGCTGCGTAAAGGCTCCCCTGGGGAGTTCATTTGTACCCAAAGCCTTCCTTTGGGGGCACTTTTGGATGGGCGAAAAGGCCTCGGAACGCATTTCCTGGGGCCGGATTTTTCAGTCGTCTTCGATGCCGTCTAGTGCTATGTATAGGGATGCTCGGAAACAGCGAACCCGGAGGGTCCAGTTGCATGTGGGGCTGCGTAAAGGCTCCCCTGGGGAGTTCACTTGTACCCAAAGCCTTCCTTTGGGGGCACTTTTGGATGGGCGAAAAGGCCTCGGAACGCATTTCCTGGGGCCTGATTTTTCAGTCGTCTCCGATGACGGCTAGGGCTATGTTTAGGGATGCTCAGAAACAGCGAACCCGGAGGGTCCAGTTGCATGTGGGGCTGCGTAAAGGCTCCCCTGGGGAGTTCTCTTGTACCCAAAGTCTTCCTTTGGTGACACTTTTGGATGGTCCAAAGGGGCTTGCAACGCGTTTTCTGGGGCCCAGGTTTTCAGTCTTCTCCCATGCCTCCTAGGGATATGTTTACGGATGCTCGGAAACAGCGAACCCGGAGGGTCCAGTTGCATGTGGGGCTGCGTAAAGGCTCCCCTGGGGAGTTCACTTGTACCCAAAGCCTTCCTTTGGGGGCACTTTTGGATGGTCCAAAGGGGATTGCAATGCATTTCCTGAGGCCTGATTTTTCATTCGTCTCCGATGACGGCTAGGGCTACGTTTAGGTTTGCTCAGGAACAGCGAACCCGGAGCGTCCAGTTGCATGTGGGGCTGCGTAAAGGCTCCCCTGGGGAGTTCACTTGTACCCAAAGCCTTCCTTTGGGGGCACTTTTGGATGGGCGAAAAGGGCTCGCAACGCATTTCCTGGGGCCTGATTTTTCAGTCGTCTTCGATGCCGGCTAGGGCTATGTTTACGGATGCTCGGAAACAGTGAACCCGGAGGGTCCAGTTGCATGTGGGGCTGCGTAAAGGCTCCCCTGGGGAGTTCACTTGTACACAAATCCTTCCTTTGGTGACACTTTTGGATGGTCCAAAGGGGCTTGCAACGCGTTTTCTGGGGCCCGGGTTTTTCAGTCATCATCCATTCCGGCTAGGGCTATGTTTAGGGATGCTCGGAAACAGCGAACCCGGAGGGTCCAGTTGCATGTGGGGCTGCGTAAAGGCTCCCCTGGGGAGTTCACTTGTACCCAAAGCCTTCCTTTGGGGGCACATTTGGATGGGCGAAAAGGGCTCGTAACGCATGTTCCGGGGCCTGATTTTTCAGTCATCATCCATTCCGGCTAGGGCTATGTTTAGGGATGCTCGGAAACAACGAACCCGGAGGGTCCAGTTGCATGTGGGGCTGCATAAAGGCTCCCCTGGGGAGTTCACTTGTACCCAAAGCCTTCCTTTGGGGGCACTTTTGCATGGGCGAAAAGGGCTTGCAACGCATTTCCTGGGGCCTGATTTTTCAGTCGTCATCACTGCCGCATAGGGCTATGTTTAGGGATGCTCAGAAACAGCGAACCCGGAGGGTCCAGTTGCATGTGGGGCTGCATAAAGGCTCCCCTGGGGAGTTCACTTGTACCCAAAGCCTTCCTTTAGGTGCACTTTTGGATGGCGAAAAGGGCTCGTAACGCATTTCCTGGGGCCTGATTTTTCAGTCGTCATCACTGCCGGCTAGGGCTATGTTTCGGGATGCTCGGAAACAGCGAACGCGGAGGGTCCAGTGGCATGTGGGGCTGCGTAAAGGCTCCCCTGGGGAGTTCTCTTGTACCCAACGCCTTCCTTTGGGGGCACTTTTGGATGGGCGAAAAGGGCTCGCAACGCATTTCCTGGGGCCTGATTTTTCAGTCGTCTTCGATGCCGGCTAGGGCTATGTTTAGGGATGCTTGGAAACAGCGAACCCGGAGGGTCCAGTTGCATGTGGGGCTGCGTAAAGGCTCCCCTGGGGAGTTCTCTTATACCCATAGTCTTCCTTTGGGGGCATATTTGGATGGGCGAAAAGGGCTCGGAACGCATTTCCTGGGGCCTGATTTTCACTCGTCTCCGATGACGGCTAGTGCTACGTTTAGGTTTGCTCAGGAACAGCGAACCCGGAGGGTCCAGTTGCATGTGGGGCTGCGTAAAGTCTCCCCTGGGGAGTTCACTTGTACCCAAAGCCTTCCTTTGGAGGCACTTTTAGATGGTCCAAAGGGGCTTGCAATGCATTTCCTGGGGCCTGATTTTTCAATCGATTCCGATGACGGCTAGGGCTACGTTAGGTTTGTTGAGGAATACCGAACCCGGAGGGTCCAGTTGCATGTGGGGCTGCGTAAAGGCTCCCCTGGGGAGTTCTCTTGTACCCAAAGTCTTCCTTTGGTGACACTTTTGGATGATCCAAAGGGGCTCGCAACGCATTTCCAGGGGCCTGATTTTTCATTCGTCTCCGATGACGGCTAGGGCTACGTTTAGGTTTGCTCAGGAACAGCGAAGCCGGAGGGTCCAGTTGCATGTGGGGCTGCGTTAAGGCTCCCCTGGGGAGTTCACTTGTACCCAAAGCCTTCCTTTGGGTGCACTTTTGGACTGGCGAAAAGGGCTCGCAACGCATTTCCTGGGGCCTGATTTTTCAGTCGTCTTCGATGCCGGCTAGGGCTATGTTTAGGGATGCTCGGAAACAGCGAACGCTAAGGGTCCAGTTGCATGTGGGGCTGCGTAAAGGCTCCCCTGGGGAGTTCTCTTATACCCATAGTCTTCCTTTGGGGGAACATTTGGATGGGCGAAAAGGCCTCGGAACGCATTTCCTGGGGCCTGATTTTTCATTCGTCTCCGATGACGGCTAGGGCTACGTTTAGGTTTGCTCATGAACAGCGAACGCGGAGGGTCCAGTTGCATGTGGGGCTGCGTAAAGGCTCCCCTGGGGAGTTCATTTGTACCCAAAGCCTTCCTTTGGGGGCACTTTTGGATGGGCGAAAAGGGCTCGCAACGCATTTCCTGGGGCCTGATTTTTCAGTCGTCATCACTGCCGGCTAGGGCTATGTTTAGGGATGCTTGGAAACAGCGAACCCGGAGGGTCCAGTTGCATGTGGGGCTGCGTAAAGGCTCCCCTGGGGAGTTCACTTGTACCCAAAGCCTTCCTTTCGTGACACTTTTGCATGGGCGAAAAGGGTTCGTAACGCATTTCCTGGGGCCTGATTTTTCAGTCGTCATCACTGCCGCATAGGGCTATGTTTAGGGATGCTCGGAAACAGCGAACCCGCAGGGTCCAGTTGCATGTGGGGCTGCGTAAAGGCTCCCCTGGGGAGTTCACTTGTACCCAAAGCCTTCCTTTGGGGGCACTTTTGGATGGGCGAAAAGGCCTCGGAACGCATTTCCTGGGGCCTGATTTTTCAGTCGTCTTCGATGACGGCTAGGGCTATGTTTAGGGATGCTCGGAAACAGCGAACCCGGAGGGTCCAGTTGCATGTGGGGCTGCGTAAAGGCTCCCCTGGGGAGTTCTCTTGTACCCAACGCCTTCCTTTGGTGACACTTTTGGATGGTCCAAAGGGGCTTGCAACGCGTTTTCTGGGGCCCGGGTTTTCAGTCGTCTCCTATGCCTGCTAGTGATATATTTAGGGTTGCTCGGAAAATTCGAACCCGAAGGGTCCCGTTGCATGTGGGGCTGCGTAAAGGCTCCCCTGGGGAGTTCTCTTGTACCCAAAGCCTTCCTTTGGTGAAACTTTTGGATGGGCGAAAAGGGCTCGCAATGCATTTCCTGGGGCCTGATTTTTCAGTCGTCTTCGATGCCGGCTAGGGCTATGTTTAGGGATGCTCGGAAAAATCGAACTCGGAGGGTCCAGTTGCATGTGGGGCTGCGTAAAGGCTCCCCTGGGGAGTTCTCTTGTACCCAAAGCCTTCCTTTGGTGACACTTTTGGATGGTCCAAAGAGGCTTGCAACGCGTTTTCTGGGGCCCGGGTTTTCAGACTTCTCCCATGCTGGCTAGTGATATATTTAGGTTTGCTCGGAAAAATCGAACCCGGAGAGTCCAGTTGCATGTGGGGCTGCGTAAAGGCTCCCCTGGGGAGTTCACTTGTACCCAAAGCCTTCCTTTCGTGACACTTTTGCATGGGCGAAAAGGGTTCGTAACGCATTTCCTGGGGCCTGATTTTTCAGTCGTCATCACTGCCGGCTAGGGCTATGTTTAGGGATGCTCGGAAACAGCGAACCCGCAGGGTCCAGTTGCATGTGGGGCTGCGTAAAGGCTCCCCTGGGGAGTTCATTTGTACACAAAGCCTTCCTTTGGGGGCACATTTGGATGGGCGAAAAGGGCTCGTAACGCATTTCCCGGGGCCTGATTTTTCGGTCATCATCCATTCCGGCTAGGGCTATGTTTAGGGATGCTCGGAAACAACGAACCCGGAGGGTCCAGTTGCATGTGGGGCTGCGTAAAGGCTCCCCTGGGGAGTTCACTTGTACCCAAAGCCTTCCTTTGGGGGCACTTTTGGATGGGCGAAAAGGGCTTGCAACGCATTTCCTGGGGCCTGATTTTTCAGTTGTCTTCGATGCCGGCTAGGGCTATGTTTAGGGATGCTCGGAAACAGCGAACCCGGAGGGTCCAGTTGCATGTGGGGCTGCGTAAAGGCTCCCCTGGGGAGTTCACTTGTACCCAAAGCCTTCCTTTGGGGGCACATTTGGATGGGCGAAAAGGGCTCGTAACGCATTTCCTGGGGCCTGATTTTTCAGTCGTCATCGCTGCCGGCTAGGGCTATGTTTAGGGATGCTCGGAAACAGCGAACCCGCAGGGTCCAGTTGCATGTGGGGCTGCGTAAAGGCTCCCCTGGGGAGTTCATTTGTACCCAAAGCCTTCCTTTGGTGACACTTTTGGATGGGCGAAAAGGCCTCGGAACGCATTTCCTGGGGCCTGATTTTCACTCGTCTCCGATGACGGCTAGTGCTACGTTTAGGTTTCCTCAGGAACAGCGAACCTGGAGGGTCCAGTTGCATGTGGGGCTGCGTAAAGGCTCCCCTGGGGAGTTCTCTTGTACCCAAAGCCTTCCTTTGGTGACACTTTTGGATGGTCCAAAGGGGCTTGCAACGCGTTTTCTGGGGCCCGGGTTTTTCAGTCATCATCCATTCCGGCTAGGGCTATGTTTAGGGATGCTCGGAAACAGCGAACCCGAAGGGTCCAGTTGCATGTGGGGCTGCGTAAAGGCTCCCCTGGGGAGTTCACTTGTACCCAAAGCCTTCCTTTGGGGGCACATTTGGATGGGCGAAAAGGGCTCGTAACGCATGTTCCGGGGCCTGATTTTTCAGTCATCATCCATTCCGGCTAGGGCTATGTTTAGGGATGCTCGGAAACAACGAACCCGGAGGGTCCAGTTGCATGTGGGGCTGCATAAAGGCTCCCCTGGGGAGTTCACTTGTACCCAAAGCCTTCCTTTGGTGGCACTTTTGGATGGCGAAAAGGGCTCGTAACGCATTTCCTGGGGCCTGATTTTTCAGTCGTCATCACTGCCGGCTAGGGCTATGTTTCGGGATGCTCGGAAACAGCGAACGCGGAGGGTCCAGTGGCATGTGGGGCTGCGTAAAGTCTCCCCTGGGGAGTTCACTTGTACCCAAAGCCTTCCTTTGGAGGCACTTTTAGATGGTCCAAAGGGGCTTGCAATGCATTTCCTGGGGCCTGATTTTTCAATCGATTCCGATGACGGCTAGGGCTACGTTTAGGTTTGTTGAGGAATACCGAACCCGGAGGGTCCAGTTGCATGTGGGGCTGCGTAAAGGCTCCCCTGGGGAGTTCTCTTGTACCCAAAGTCTTCCTTTGGTGACACTTTTGGATGATCCAAAGGGGCTCGCAACGCATTTCCAGGGGCCTGATTTTTCATTCGTCTCCGATGACGTCTAGGGCTACGTTTAGGTTTGCTCAGGAACAGCGAAGCCGGAGGGTCCAGTTGCATGTGGGGCTGCGTTAAGGCTCCCCTGGGGAGTTCACTTGTACCCAAAGCCTTCCTTTGGGTGCACTTTTGGACTGGCGAAAAGGGCTCGCAACGCATTTCCTGGGGCCTGATTTTTCAGTCGTCTTCGATGCCGGCTAGGGCTATGTTTAGGGATGCTCGGAAACAGCGAACGCGGAGGGTCCAGTTGCATGTGGGGCTGCGTAAAGGCTCCCCTGGGGAGTTCACTTGTACCCAAAGCCTTCCTTCCGTGACACTTTTGGATGGGCGAAAAGGGCTCGTAACGCATTTCCTGGGGCCTGATTTTTCAGTCGTCTCCGATGACGGCTAGGGCTACGTTTAGGTTTGCTCATGAACAGCGAACCCGGAGGGTCCAGTTGCATGTGGGGCTGCGTAAAGGCTCCCCTGGGGAGTTCTCTTGTACCCAAAGCCTTCCTTTGGTGACACTTTTGGATGGTCCAAAGGGGCTTGCAACGCGTTTTCTGGGGCCCGGGTTTTCAGTCTTCTCCCATGCCGGCTAGTGAAATATTTAGGGTTGCTCGGAAAAATTGAACCCGCAGGGTCCAGTTGCATGTGGGGCTGCGTAAAGGCTCCCCTGGGGAGTTCATTTGTACCCAAAGCCTTCCTTTGGGGGCACTTTTGGATGGGCGAAAAGGGCTCGCAACGCATTTCCTGGGGCCTGATTTTTCAGTCGTCTTAGATGCCGGCTAGGGCTATGTTTAGGGATGCTCGGAAACAGCGAACCCGGAGGGTCCAGTTGCATGTGGGGCTGCGTAAAGGCTCCCCTGGGGAGTTCACTTGTACCCAAAGCCTTCCTTTGGTGACACTTTTGGATGGTCCAAAGGGGCTCGCAATGCATTTCCTGGGGCCTGATTTTTCAGTCGTCATCACTGCCGGCTAGGGCTATGTTTAGGGATGCTCGGAAACAGCGAACCCGCAGGGTCCAGTTGCATGTGGGGCTGCGTAAAGGCTCCCCTGGGGAGTTCACTTGTACCCAAAGCCTTCCTTTGGGGGCACTTTTGGATGGGCGAAAAGGCCTCGGAACGCATTTCCTGGGGCCTGATTTTTCAGTCGTCTTCGATGACGGCTAGGGCTATGTTTAGGGATGCTCGGAAACAGCGAACCCGGAGGGTCCAGTTGCATGTGGGGCTGCGTAAAGGCTCCCCTGGGGAGTTCACTTGTACCCAACGCCTTCCTTTGGTGACACTTTTGGATGGTCCAAAGGGGCTTGCAACGCGTTTTCTGGGGCCCGGGTTTTCAGTCGTCTCCTATGCCTGCTAGTGATATATTTAGGGTTGCTCGGAAAAATCGAACCCGAAGGGTCCAGTTGCATGTGGGGCTGCGTAAAGGCTCCCCTGGGGAGTTCTCTTGTACCCAAAGCCTTCCTTTGGTGAAACTTTTGGATGGGCGAAAAGGGCTCGCAATGCATTTCCTGGGGCCTGATTTTTCAGTCGTCTTCGATGCCGGCTAGGGCTATGTTTAGGGATGCTCGGAAAAATCGAACTCGGAGGGTCCAGTTGCATGTGGGGCTGCGTAAAGGCTCCCCTGGGGAGTTCTCTTGTACCCAAAGCCTTCCTTTGGGGACACTTTTGGATGGTCCAAAGAGGCTTGCAACGCGTTTTCTGGGGCCCGGGTTTTCAGACTTCTCCCATGCTGGCTAGTGATATATTTAAGTTTGCTCGGAAAAATCGAACCCGGAGAGTCCAGTTGCCTGTGGGGCTGCGTAAAGGCTCCCCTGGGGAGTTCACTTGTACCCAAAGCCTTCCTTTCGTGACACTTTTGCATGGGCGAAAAGGGTTCGTAACGTATTTCCTGGGGCCTGATTTTTCAGTCGTCATCACTGCCGGCTAGGGCTATGTTTAGGGATGCTCGGAAACAGCGAACCCGGAGGGTCCAGTTGCATGTGGGGCTGCGTAAAGGCTCCCCTGGGGAGTTCATTTGTACCCAAAGCCTTCCTTTGGGGGCACTTTTGGATGGGCGAAAAGGGCGCGCAACTCATTTCCTGGGGCCTGATTTTTCAGTCGTCTTCGATGACGGCTAGGGCTATGTTTAGGGATGCTCGGAAACAGCGAACCCGGAGGGTCCAGTTGCATGTGGGGCTGCATAAATGCTCCCCTGGGGAGTTCACTTGTACCCAAAGCCTTCCTTTGGTGAAACTTTTGGATGGGCGAAAAGGGCTCGCAACGCATTTCCTGGGGCCTGATTTTTCAGTCGTCTTCGATGCCGGCTAGGGCTATGTTTAGGGATGCTCGGAAACAGCGAACGCGGAGGGTCCAGTTGCATGTGGGGCTGCATAAAGGCTCCCCTGGGGAGTTCACTTGTACCCAAAGCCTTCCTTTGGTGGCACTTTTGGATGGCGAAAAGGGCTCGTAACGCATTTCCTGGGGCCTGATTTTTCAGTCGTCATCACTGCCGGCTAGGGCTATGTTTCGGGATGCTCGGAAACAGCGAACGCGGAGGGTCCAGTGGCATGTGGGGCTGCGTAAAGGCTCCCCTGGGGAGTTCTCTTGTACCCAAAGCCTACCTTTGGGGGCACTTTTGGATGGGCGAAAAGGGCTCGCAACGCATTTCCTGGGGCCTGATTTTTCAGTCGTCTTCGATGCCGGCTAGGGCTATGTTTAGGGATGCTTGGAAACAGCGAACCCGGAGGGTCCAGTTGCATGTGGGGCTGCGTAAAGGCTCCCCTGGGGAGTTCTCTTATACCCATAGTCTTCCTTTGGGGGCATATTTGGATGGGCGAAAAGGCCTCGGAACGCATTTCCTGGGGCCTGATTTTCACTCGTCTCCGATGACGGCTAGTGCTACGTTTAGGTTTGCTCAGGAACAGCGAACACGGAGGGTCCAGTTGCATGTGGGGCTGCGTAAAGTCTCCCCTGGGGAGTTCACTTGTACCCAAAGCCTTCCTTTGGAGGCACTTTTAGATGGTCCAAAGGGGCTTGCAATGCATTTCCTGGGGCCTGATTTTTCAATCGATTCCGATGACGGCTAGGGCTACGTTTAGGTTTGTTGAGGAATACCGAACCCGGAGGGTCCAGTTGCATGTGGGGCTGCGTAAAGGCTCCCCTGGGGAGTTCTCTTGTACCCAAAGTCTTCCTTTGGTGACACTTTTGGATGATCCAAAGGGGCTCGCAACGCATTTCCAGGGGCCTGATTTTTCATTCGTCTCCGATGACGTCTAGGGCTACGTTTAGGTTTGCTCAGGAACAGCGAAGCCGGAGGGTCCAGTTGCATGTGGGGCTGCGTTAAGGCTCCCCTGGGGAGTTCACTTGTACCCAAAGCCTTCCTTTGGGTGCACTTTTGGACTGGCGAAAAGGGCTCGCAACGCATTTCCTGGGGCCTGATTTTTCAGTCGTCTTCGATGCCGGCTAGGGCTATGTTTAGGGATGCTCGGAAACAGCGAACGCGGAGGGTCCAGTTGCATGTGGGGCTGCGTAAAGGCTCCCCTGGGGAGTTCTCTTATACCCAAAGTCTTCCTTTGGGGGCACATTTGGATGGGCGAAAAGGGCTCGTAACGCATTTCCTGGGGCCTGATTTTTCAGTCGTCTCCGATGACGGCTAGGGCTACGTTTAGGTTTGCTCATGAACAGCGAACCCGGAGGGTCCAGTTGCATGTGGGGCTGCGTAAAGGCTCCCCTGGGGAGTTCACTTGTACCCAAAGCCTTCCTTTGGTGACACTTTTGGATGGTCCAAAGGGGCTTGCAACGCGTTTTCTGGGGCCCGGGTTTTCAGTCTTCTCCCATGCCGGCTAGTGAAATATTTAGGGTTGCTCGGAAAAATTGAACCCGCAGGGTCCAGTTGCATGTGGGGCTGCGTAAAGGCTCCCCTGGGGAGTTCACTTGTACCCAAAGCCTTCCTTTGGGGGCACTTTTGGATGGGCGAAAAGGGCTCGCAACGCATTTCCTGGGGCCTGATTTTTCAGTCGTCTTAGATGCCGGCTAGGGCTATGTTTAGGGATGCTCGGAAACAGCGAACCCGGAGGGTCCAGTTGCATGTGGGGCTGCGTAAAGGCTCCCCTGGGGAGTTCACTTGTACCCAAAGCCTTCCTTTGGGGGCACTTTTGGATGGTCCAAAGGGGCTCGCAATGCATTTCCTGGGGCCTGATTTTTCAGTCGTCATCACTGCCGGCTAGGGCTATGTTTAGGGATGCTCGGAAACAGCGAACCCGCAGGGTCCAGTTGCATGTGGGGCTGCGTAAAGGCTCCCCTGGGGAGTTCACTTGTACCCAAAGCCTTCCTTTGGGGGCACTTTTGGATGGGCGAAAAGGCCTCGGAACGCATTTCCTGGGGCCTGATTTTTCAGTCGTCTTCGATGACGGCTAGGGCTATGTTTAGGGATGCTCGGAAACAGCGAACCCGGAGGGTCCAGTTGCATGTGGGGCTGCGTAAAGGCTCCCCTGGGGAGTTCACTTGTACCCAACGCCTTCCTTTGGTGACACTTTTGGATGGTCCAAAGGGGCTTGCAACGCGTTTTCTGGGGTCCGGGTTTTCAGTCGTCTCCTATGCCTGCTAGTGATATATTTAGGGTTGCTCGGAAAAATCGAACCCGAAGGGTCCAGTTGCATGTGGGGCTGCGTAAAGGCTCCCCTGGGGAGTTCTCTTGTACCCAAAGCCTTCCTTTGGTGAAACTTTTGGATGGGCGAAAAGGGCTCGCAATGCATTTCCTGGGGCCTGATTTTTCAGTCGTCTTCGATGCCGGCTAGGGCTATGTTTAGGGATGCTCGGAAAAATCGAACTCGGAGGGTCCAGTTGCATGTGGGGCTGCGTAAAGGCTCCCCTGGGGAGTTCTCTTGTACCCAAAGCCTTCCTTTGGGGACACTATTGGATGGTCCAAAGAGGCTTGCAACGCGTTTTCTGGGGCCCGGGTTTTCAGACTTCTCCCATGCTGGCTAGTGATATATTTAAGTTTGCTCGGAAAAATCGAACCCGGAGAGTCCAGTTGCCTGTGGGGCTGCGTAAAGGCTCCCCTGGGGAGTTCACTTGTACCCAAAGCCTTCCTTTCGTGACACTTTTGCATGGGCGAAAAGGGTTCGTAACGTATTTCCTGGGGCCTGATTTTTCAGTCGTCATCACTGCCGGCTAGGGCTATGTTTAGGGATGCTCGGAAACAGCGAACCCGGAGGGTCCAGTTGCATGTGGGGCTGCGTAAAGGCTCCCCTGGGGAGTTCATTTGTACCCAAAGCCTTCCTTTGGGGGCACTTTTGGATGGGCGAAAAGGGCGCGCAACTCATTTCCTGGGGCCTGATTTTTCAGTCGTCTTCGATGACGGCTAGGGCTATGTTTAGGGATGCTCGGAAACAGCGAACCCGGAGGGTCCAGTTGCATGTGGGGCTGCGTAAAGGCTCCCCTGGGGAGTTCACTTGTACCCAAAGCCTTCCTTTGGGGGCACATTTGGATGGGCGAAAAGGGCTCGTAACGCATTTCCCGGGGCCTGATTTTTCAGTCATCATCCATTCCGGCTAGGGCTATGTTTAGGGATGCTCGGAAACAACGAACCCGGAGGGTCCAGTTGCATGTGGGGCTGCGTAAAGGCTCCCCTGGGGAGTTCACTTGTACCCAAAGCCTTCCTTTGGGGGCACATTTGGATGGGTGAAAAGGGCTCGTAACGCATTTCCCGGGGCCTGATTTTTCAGTCATCATCCATTCCGGCTAGGGCTATGTTTAGGGATGCTCGGAAACAACGAACCCGGAGGGTCCAGTTGCATGTGGGGCTGCGTAAAGGCTCCCCTGGGGAGTTCACTTGTACCCAAAGCCTTCCTTTGGGGGCACTTTTGGATGGGCGAAAAGGGCTTGCAACGCATTTCCTGGGGCCTGATTTTTCAGTCGTCTTCGATGCCGGCTAGGGCTATGTTTAGGGATGCTCAGAAACAGCGAACCCGGAGGGTCCAGTTGCATGTGGGGCTGCGTAAAGGCTCCCCTGGGGAGTTCACTTGTACCCAAAGCCTTCCTTTGGGGGCACATTTGGATGGGCGAAAAGGGCTCGTAACGCATTTCCTGGGGCCTGATTTTTCAGTCGTCATCGCTGCCGGCTAGGGCTATGTTTAGGGATGCTCGGAAACAGCGAACTCGGAGGGTCCAGTTGCATGTGGGACTGCATAAATGCTCCCCTGGGGAGTTCACTTGTACCCAAAGCCTTCCTTTGGGGACACTTTTGGATGGTCCAAAGAGGCTTGCAACACGTTTTCTGGGGCCCGGGTTTTCAGACTTCTCCCATGCCGGCTAGTGATATATTTAGGTTTGCTCGGAAAAATCGAACCCGGAGAGTCCAGTTGCATGTGGGGCTGCGTAAAGGCTCCCCTGGGGAGTTCACTTGTACCCAAAGCCTTCCTTTCGTGACACTTTTGCATGGGCGAAAAGGGTTCGTAACGCATTTCCTGGGGCCTGATTTTTCAGTCGTCATCACTGCCGGCTAGGGCTATGTTTAGGGATGCTTGGAAACAGCGAACCCGGAGGGTCCAGTTGCATGTGGGGCTGCGTAAAGGCTCCCCTGGGGAGTTCATTTGTACCCAAAGCCTTCCTTTGGGGGCACTTTTGGATGGGCGAAAAGGCCTCGGAACGCATTTCCTGGGGCCGGATTTTTCAGTCGTCTTCGATGCCGTCTAGGGATATGTTTAGGGATGCTCGGAAACAGCGAACCCGGAGGGTCCAGTTGCATGTGGGGCTGCGTAAAGGCTCCCCTGGGGAGTTCACTTGTACCCAAAGCCTACCTTTGGGGGCACTTTTGGATGGGCGAAAAGGCCTCGGAACGCATTTCCTGGGGTCTGATTTTTCAGTAGTCTTCGATGACGGCTAGGGCTATGTTTAGGGATGCTCAGAAACAGCGAACCCGGAGGGTCCAGTTGCATGTGGGGCTGCGTAAAGGCTCCCCTGGGGAGTTCTCTTGTACCCAAAGCCTTCCTTTGGTGACACTTTTGGATGGTCCAAAGGGGCTTGCAATGCGTTTTCTGGGGCCCGGATTTTCAGTCGTCTCCTATGCCTGCTAGTGATATATTTAGGGTTGCTCGGAAAAATCGAACCCGAAGGGTCCAGTTGCATGTGGGGCTGCGTAAATGCTCCCCTGGGGAGTTCTCTTGTACCCAAAGCCTTCCTTTGGTGAAACTTTTGGATGGGCGAAAAGGGCTCGCAACGCATTTCCTGGGGCCTGATTTTTCAGTCGTCTTCGATGCCGGCTAGGGCTATGTTTAGGGATGCTCGGAAACAGCGAACGCGGAGGGTCCAGTGGCATGTGGGGCTTCGTAAAGGCTCCCCTGGGGAGATCACTTGTACCCAACGCCTTCCTTTGGGGGCACTTTTGGATGGTCTAAAGGGGCTCGCAACGCATTTCCTGGGGCCTGATTTTTCAGTCGTCTTCGATGCCGGCTAGGGCTATGTTTAGGGATGCTCGGAAACAGCGAACCCGGAGGGTCCAGTTGCATGTGGGGCTGCGTAAAGGCTTCCCTGGGGAGTTCACTTGTTCACAAAGCCTTCCTTTGGGGGCACATTTGGATGGGCGAAAAGGGCTCGTAACGCATTTCCCGGGGCCTGATTTTTCAGTCATCATCCATTCCGGCTAGGGCTATGTTTAGGGATGCTCGGAAACAACGAACCCGGAGGGTCCAGTTGCATGTGGGGCTGCGTAAAGGCTCCCCTGGGGAGTTCACTTGTACCCAAAGCCTTCCTTTGGGGGCACTTTTGGATGGGCGAAAAGGGCTTGCAACGCATTTCCTGGGGTCTGATTTTTCAGTCGTCTTCGATGCCGGCTAGGGCTATGTTTAGGGATGCTCAGAAACAGCGAACCCGGAGGGTCCAGTTGCATGTGGGGCTGCGTAAAGGCTCCCCTGGGGAGTTCACTTGTACCCAAAGCCTTCCTTTGGGGGCACATTTGGATGGGCGAAAAGGGCTCGTAACGCATTTCCTGGGGCCTGATTTTTCAGTCGTCATCGCTGCCGGCTAGGGCTATGTTTAGGGATGCTCGGAAACAGCGAACTCGGAGGGTCCAGTTGCCTGTGGGGCTGCGTAAAGGCTCCCCTGGGGAGTTCTCTTGTACCCAAAGCCTTCCTTTGGTGACACTTTTGGATGGTCCAAAGGGGCTTGCAATGCGTTTTCTGGGGCCCGGATTTTCAGTCGTCTCCTATGCCTGCTAGTGATATATTTAGGGTTGCTCAGAAAAATCGAACCCGCAGGGTCCAGTTGCATGTGGGGCTGCGTAAATGCTCCCCTGGGGAGTTCTCTTGTACCCAAAGCCTTCCTTTCGTGACACTTTTGCATGGGCGAAAAGGGTTCGTAACGCATTTCCTGGGGCCTGATTTTTCAGTCGTCATCACTGCCGGCTAGGGCTATGTTTAGGGATGCTTGGAAACAGCGAACCCGGAGGGTCCAGTTGCATGTGGGGCTGCGTAAAGGCTCCCCTGGGGAGTTCATTTGTACCCAAAGCCTTCCTTTGGGGGCACTTTTGGATGGGCGAAAAGGCCTCGGAACGCATTTCCTGGGGCCGGATTTTTCAGTCGTCTTCGATGCCGTCTAGGGCTATGTTTAGGGATGCTCGGAAACAGCGAACCCGCAGGGTCCAGTTGCATGTGGGGCTGCGTAAAGGCTCCCCTGGGGAGTTCACTTGTACCCAAAGCCTTCCTTTGGGGGCACTTTTGGATGGGCGAAAAGGCCTCGGAACGCATTTCCTGGGGTCTGATTTTTCAGTCGTCTTCGATGACGGCTAGGGCTATGTTTAGGGATGCTCAGAAACAGCGAACCCGGAGGGTCCAGTTGCATGTGGGGCTGCGTAAAGGCTCCCCTGGGGAGTTCTCTTGTACCCAAAGCCTTCCTTTGGTGACACTTTTGGATGGTCCAAAGGGGCTTGCAATGCGTTTTCTGGGGCCCGGATTTTCAGTCGTCTCCTATGCCTGCTAGTGATATATTTAGGGTTGCTCGGAAAAATCGAACCCGAAGGGTCCAGTTGCATGTGGGGCTGCGTAAATGCTCCCCTGGGGAGTTCTCTTGTACCCAAAGCCTTCCTTTGGTGAAACTTTTGGATGGGCGAAAAGGGCTCGCAACGCATTTCCTGGGGCCTGATTTTTCAGTCGTCTTCGATGCCGGCTAGGGCTATGTTTAGGGATGCTCGGAAACAGCGAACACGGAGGGTCCAGTGGCATGTGGGGCTTCGTAAAGGCTCCCCTGGGGAGATCACTTGTACCCAACGCCTTCCTTTGGGGGCACTTTTGGATGGTCTAAAGGGGCTCGCAACGCATTTCCTGGGGCCTGATTTTTCATTCGTCTTCGATGCCGGCTAGGGCTATGTTTAGGGATGCTCGGAAACAGCGAACCCGGAGGGTCCAGTTGCATGTGGGGCTGCATAAATGCTCCCCTGGGGAGTTCACTTGTTCACAAAGCCTTCCTTTGGGGGCACATTTGGATGGGCGAAAAGGGCTCGTAACGCATTTCCCGGGGCCTGATTTTTCAGTCATCATCCATTCCGGCTAGGGCTATGTTTAGGGATGCTCGGAAACAACGAACCCGGAGGGTCCAGTTGCATGTGGGGCTGCGTAAAGGCTCCCCTGGGGAGTTCATTTGTACCCAAAGCCTTCCTTTGGGGGCACTTTTGGATGGGCGAAAAGGCCTCGGAACGCATTTCCTGGGGCCGGATTTTTCAGTCGTCTTCGATGCCGTCTAGGGCTATGTTTAGGGATGCTCGGAAACAGCGAACCCGCAGGGTCCAGTTGCATGTGGGGCTGCGTAAAGGCTCCCCTGGGGAGTTCTCTTGTACCCAAAGCCTTCCTTTGGGGGCACTTTTGGATGGGCGAAAAGGCCTCGGAACGCATTTCCTGGGGTCTGATTTTTCAGTCGTCTTCGATGACGGCTAGGGCTATGTTTAGGGATGCTCAGAAACAGCGAACCCGGAGGGTCCAGTTGCATGTGGGGCTGCGTAAAGGCTCCCCTGGGGAGTTCTCTTGTACCCAAAGCCTTCCTTTGGTGACACTTTTGGATGGTCCAAAGGGGCTTGCAGTGCGTTTTCTGGGGCCCGGATTTTCAGTCGTCTCCTATGCCTGTTAGTGATATATTTAGGGTTGCTCGGAAAAATCGAACCCGAAGGGTCCAGTTGCATGTGGGGCTGCGTAAATGCTCCCCTGGGGAGTTCTCTTGTACCCAAAGCCTTCCTTTGGTGAAACTTTTGGATGGGCGAAAAGGGCTCGCAACGCATTTCCTGGGGCCTGATTTTTCAGTCGTCTTCGATGCCGGCTAGGGCTATGTTTAGGGATGCTCGGAAACAGCGAACGCGGAGGGTCCAGTGGCATGTGGGGCTTCGTAAAGGCTCCCCTGGGGAGATCACTTGTACCCAACGCCTTCCTTTGGGGGCACTTTTGGATGGTCTAAAGGGGCTCGCAACGCATTTCCTGGGGCCTGATTTTTCATTCGTCTTCAATGACGGCTAGGGCTATGTTTAGGGATGCTCGGAAACAGCGAACCCGGAGGGTCCAGTTGCATGTGGGGCTGCATAAATGCTCCCCTGGGGAGTTCACTTGTACACAAAGCCTTCCTTTGGGGGCACATTTGGATGGGCGAAAAGGGCTCGTAACGCATTTCCTGGGGCCTGATTTTTCAGTCATCATCCATTCCGGCTAGGGCTATGTTTAGGGATGCTCGGAAACAACGAACCCGGAGGGTCCAGTTGCATGTGGGGCTGCGTAAAGGCTCCCCTGGGGAGTTCACTTGTACCCAAAGCCTTCCTTTGGGGGCACTTTTGGATGGGCGAAAAGGGCTTGCAACGCATTTCCTGGGGCCTGATTTTTCAGTCGTCTTCGATGCCGGCTAGGGCTATGTTTAGGGATGCTCAGAAACAGCGAACCCGGAGGGTCCAGTTGCATGTGGGGCTGCGTAAAGGCTCCCCTGGGGAGTTCACTTGTACCCAAAGCCTTCCTTTGGGGGCACATTTGGATGGGCGAAAAGGGCTCGTAACGCATTTCCTGGGGCCTGATTTTTCAGTCATCATCGCTGCCGGCTAGGGCTATGTTTAGGGATGCTCGGAAACAGCGAACTCGGAGTGTCCAGTTGCATGTGGGGCTGCGTAAAGGCTCCCCTGGGGAGTTCACTTGTACCCAAAGCCTTCCTTTGGTGACACTTTTGGATGGTCCAAAGAGGCTTGCAACGCGTTTTCTGGGGCCCGGGTTTTCAGACTTCTCCCATGCCGGCTAGTGATATATTTAGGTTTGCTCGGAAAAATCGAACCCGGAGAGTCCAGTTGCATGTGGGGCTGCGTAAAGGCTCCCCTGGGGAGTTCACTTGTACCCAAAGCCTTCCTTTCGTGACACTTTTGCATGGGCGAAAAGGGTTCGTAACGCATTTCCTGGGGCCTGATTTTTCAGTCGTCATCACTGCCGGCTAGGGCTATGTTTAGGGATGCTCGGAAACAGCGAACCCGGAGGGTCCAGTTGCATGTGGGGCTGCGTAAAGGCTCCCCTGGGGAGTTCACTTGTACCCAAAGCCTTCCTTTGGTGACACTTTTGGATGGTCCAAAGAGGCTTGCAACGCGTTTTCTGGGGCCCGGGTTTTCAGACTTCTCCCATGCCGGCTAGTGATATATTTAGGTTTGCTCGGAAAAATCGAACCCGGAGAGTCCAGTTGCATGTGGGGCTGCGTAAAGGCTCCCCTGGGAAGTTCACTTGTACCCAAAGCCTTCCTTTCGTGACACTTTTGCATGGGCGAAAAGGGTTCGTAACGCATTTCCTGGGGCCTGATTTTTCAGTCGTCATCACTGCCGGCTAGGGCTATGTTTAGGGATGCTCGGAAACAGCGAACCCGCAGGGTCCAGTTGCATGTGGGGCTGCGTAAAGGCTCCCCTGGGGAGTTCATTTGTACCCAAAGCCTTCCTTTGGGGGCACTTTTGGATGGGCGAAAAGGGCTCGCAACGCATTTCCTGGGGCCTGATTTTTCAGTCGTCTTCGATGACGGCTAGGGCTATGTTTAGGGATGCTCAGAAACAGCGAACCCGCAGGGTCCAGTTGCATGTGGGGCTGCGTAAAGGCTCCCCTGGGGAGTTCTCTTGTACCCAAAGCCTTCCTTTGGGGGCACTTTTGGATGGGCGAAAAGGGCTCGCAACGCATTTCCTGGGGCCTGATTTTTCAGTCGTCTTCGATGCCGGCTAGGGCTATGTTTAGGGATGCTCGGAAACAGCGAACGCGGAGTGTCCAGTGGCATGTGGGGCTGCGTAAAGGCTCCCCTGGGGAGTTCACTTGTACCCAAAGCCTTCCTTTGGGGGCACTTTTGGATGGTCTAAAGGGGCTCGCAACGCATTTCCTGGGGCCTGATTTTTCATTCGTCTTCGATGCCGGCTAGGGCTATGTTTAGGGATGCTCGGAAACAGCGAACCCGGAGGGTCCAGTTGCATGTGGGGCTGCATAAATGCTCCCGTTGGGGAGTTCACTTGTACACAAAGCCTTCCTTTGGGGGCACATTTGGATGGGCGAAAAGGGCTCGTAACGCATTTCCCGGGGCCTGATTTTTCAGTCATCATCCATTCCGGCTAGGGCTATGTTTAGGGATGCTCGGAAACAACGAACCCGGATGGTCCAGTTGCATGTGGGGCTGCGTAAAGGCTCCCCTGGGGAGTTCATTTGTACCCAAAGCCTTCTTTTGGGGGAACTTTTGGATGGGCGAAAAGGCCTCGGAACGCATTTCCTGGGGCCGGATTTTTCAGTCGTCTTCGATGCCGTCTAGGGCTATGTTTAGGGATGCTCGGAAACAGCGAACCCGGAGGGTCCAGTTGCATGTGGGGCTGCGTAAAGGCTCCCCTGGGGAGTTCACTTGTACCCAAAGCCTTCCTTTGGGGGCACTTTTGGATGGGCGAAAAGGCCTCGGAACGCATTTCCTGGGGTCTGATTTTTCAGTCGTCTTCGATGACGGCTAGGGCTATGTTTAGGGATGCTCAGAAACAGCGAACCCGGAGGGTCCAGTTGCATGTGGGGCTGCGTAAAGGCTCCCCTGGGGAGTTCACTTGTACCCAAAGCCTTCCTTCCGTGACACTTTTGGATGGGCGAAAAGGGCTCGTAACGCATTTCCTGGGGCCTGATTTTTCAGTCGTCATCGCTGCCGGCTAGGGCTATTTTTAGGGATGCTCGGAAACAGCGAACTCGGAGGGTCCAGTTGCATGTGGGACTGCATAAATGCTCCCCTGGGGAGTTCACTTGTACCCAAAGCCTTCCTTTGGTGACACTTTTGGATGGTCCAAAGAGGCTTGCAACGCGTTTTCTGGGGCCCGGGTTTTCAGACTTCTCCCATGCCGGCTAGTGATATATTTAGGATTGCTCGGAAAAATCGAACCCGGAGAGTCCAGTTGCATGTGGGGCTGCGTAAAGGCTCCCCTGGGAAGTTCACTTGTACCCAAAGCCTTCCTTTCGTGACACTTTTGCATGGGCGAAAAGGGTTCGTAACGCATTTCCTGGGGCCTGATTTTTCAGTCGTCATCACTGCCGGCTAGGGCTATGTTTAGGGATGCTCGGAAACAGCGAACCCGCAGGGTCCAGTTGCATGTGGGGCTGCGTAAAGGCTCCCCTGGGGAGTTCATTTGTACCCAAAGCCTTCCTTTGGGGGCACTTTTGGATGGGCGAAAAGGGCTCGCAACGCATATCCCGGGGCCTGATTTTTCAGTCATCATCCATTCCGGCTAGGGCTATGTTTAGGGATGCTCGGAAACAACGAACCCGGAGGGTCCAGTTGCATGTGGGACTGCGTAAAGGCTCCCCTGGGGAGTTCACTTGTACCCAAAGCCTTCCTTTGGGGGCACTTTTGGATGGGCGAAAAGGGCTTGCAACGCATTTCCTGGGGCCTGATTTTTCAGTCGTCTTCGATGCCGGCTAGGGCTATGTTTAGGGATGCTCAGAAACAGCGAACCCGGAGGGTCCAGTTGCATGTGGGGGTGCGTAAAGGCTCCCCTGGGGAGTTCACTTGTACCCAAAGCCTTCCTTTGGTGACACTTTTGGATGGTCCAAAGGGGCTTGCAACGCGTTTTCTGGGGCCCGGGTTTTCAGTCGTCTCCTATGCCTGCTAGTGATATATTTAGGGTTGCTCGGAAAAATCGAACTCGGAGGGTCCCGTTGCATGTGGGGCTGCGTAAAGGCTCCCCTGGGGAGTTCTCTTGTACCCAAAGCCTTCCTTTGGTGAAACTTTTGGATGGGCGAAAAGGGCTCGCAACGCATTTCCTGGGGCCTGATTTTTCAGTCGTCTTCGATGCCGGCTAGGGCTATGTTTAGGGATGCTCGGAAAAATCGAACTCGGAGGGTCCAGTTGCATGTGGGGCTGCGTAAAGGCTCCCCTGGGGAGTTCTCTTGTACCCAAAGCCTTCCTTTGGTGACACTTTTGGATGGTCCAAAGAGGCTTGCAACGCGTTTTCTGGGGCCCGGGTTTTCAGACTTCTCCCATGCTGGCTAGTGATATATTTAGGTTTGCTCGGAAAAATCGAACCCGGAGAGTCCAGTTGCATGTGGGGCTGCGTAAAGGCTCCTCTGGGGAGTTCACTTGTACCCAAAGCCTTCCTTTCGTGACACTTTTGCATGGGCGAAAAGGGTTCGTAACGCATTTCCTGGGGCCTGATTTTTCAGTCGTCATCACTGCCGGCTAGGGCTATGTTTAGGGATGCTCGGAAACAGCGAACCCGGAGGGTCCAGTTGCATGTGGGGCTGCGTAAAGGCTCCCCTGGGGAGTTCACTTGTACCCAAAGCCTTCCTTTGGGGGCACATTTGGATGGGCGAAAAGGGCTCGTAACGCATATCCCGGGGCCTGATTTTTCAGTCATCATCCATTCCGGCTAGGGCTATGTTTAGGGATGCTCGGAAACAACGAACCCGGAGGGTCCAGTTGCATGTGGGGCTGCGTAAAGGCTCCCCTGGGGAGTTCACTTGTACCCAAAGCCTTCCTTTGGGGGCACTTTTGGATGGGCGAAAAGGGCTTGCAACGCATTTCCTGGGGCCTGATTTTTCAGTCGTCTTCGATGCCGGCTAGGGCTATGTTTAGGGATGCTCAGAAACAGCGAACCCGGAGGGTCCAGTTGCATGTGGGGCTGCGTAAAGGCTCCCCTGGGGAGTTCACTTGTACCCAAAGCCTTCCTTTGGTGACACTTTTGGATGGTCCAAAGGGGCTTGCAACGCGTTTTCTGGGGCCCGGGTTTTCAGTCGTCTCCTATGCCTGCTAGTGATATATTTAGGGTTGCTCGGAAAAATCGAACTCGGAGGGTCCCGTTGCATGTGGGGCTGCGTAAAGGCTCCCCTGGGGAGTTCTCTTGTACCCAAAGCCTTCCTTTGGTGACACTTTTGGATGGGCGAAAAGGGCTCGCAACGCATTTCCTGGGGCCTGATTTTTCAGTCGTCTTCGATGCCGGCTAGGGCTATGTTTAGGGATGCTCGGAAAAATCGAACTCGGAGGGTCCAGTTGCATGTGGGGCTGCGTAAAGGCTCCCCTGGGGAGTTCTCTTGTACCCAAAGCCTTCCTTTGGTGACACTTTTGGATGGTCCAAAGAGGCTTGCAACGCGTTTTCTGGGGCCCGGGTTTTCAGACTTCTCCCATGCTGGCTAGTGATATATTTAGGTTTGCTCGGAAAAATCGAACCCAGAGATTCCAGTTGCATGTGGGGCTGCGTAAAGGCTCCTCTGGGGAGTTCACTTGTACCCAAAGCCTTCCTTTCGTGACACTTTTGCATGGGCGAAAAGGGTTCGTAACGCATTTCCTGGGGCCTGATTTTTCAGTCGTCATCACTGCCGGCTAGGGCTATGTTTAGGGATGCTCGGAAACAGCGAACCCGGAGGGTCCAGTTGCATGTGGGGCTGCGTAAAGGCTCCCCTGGGGAGTTCATTTGTACCCAAAGCCTTCCTTTGGGGGCACTTTTGGATGGGCGAAAAGGGCGCGCAACGCATTTCCTGGGGCCTGATTTTTCATTCGTCTTCGATGCCGGCTAGGGCTATGTTTAGGGATGCTCAGAAACAGCGAACCCGGAGGGTCCAGTTGCATGTGGGGCTGCATAAATGCTCCCCTGGGGAGTTCACTTGTACACAAAGCCTTCCTTCCGTGACACTTTTGGATGGGCGAAAAGGGCTCGTAACGCATTTCCCGGGGCCTGATTTTTCAGTCATCATCCATTCCGGCTAGGGCTATGTTTAGGGATGCTCGGAAACAATGAACCCGGAGGGTCCAGTTGCATGTGGGGCTGCGTAAAGGCTCCCCTGGGGAGTTCACTTGTACCCAAAGCCTTCCTTTGGGGGCACATTTGGATGGGCGAAAAGGGCTCGTAACGCATTTCCCGGGGCCTGATTTTTCAGTCATCATCCATTCCGGCTAGGGCTATGTTTAGGGATGCTCGGAAACAACGAACCCGGAGGGTCCAGTTGCATGTGGGGCTGCGTAAAGGCTCCCCTGGGGAGTTCACTTGTACCCAAAGCCTTCCTTTGGGGGCACTTTTGGATGGGCGAAAAGGGCTTGCAACGCATTTCCTGGGGCCTGATTTTTCAGTCGTCTTCGATGCCGGCTAGGGCTATGTTTAGGGATGCTCAGAAACAGTGAACCCGGAGGGTCCAGTTGCATGTGGGGGTGCGTAAAGGCTCCCCTGGGGAGTTCACTTGTACCCAAAGCCTTCCTTTGGTGACACTTTTGCATGGTCCAAAGAGGCTTGCAATGCGTTTTCTGGGGCCCGGGTTTTCAGACTTCTCCCATGCCGGCTAGTGATATATTTAGGTTTGCTCGGAAAAATCGAACCCGGAGAGTCCAGTTGCATGTGGGGCTGCGTAAAGGCTCCCCTGGGGAGTTCACTTGTACCCAAAGCCTTCCTTTCGTGACACTTTTGCATGGGCGAAAAGGGTTCGTAACGCATTTCCTGGGGCCTGATTTTTCAGTCGTCATCACTGCCGCATAGGGCTATGTTTAGGGATGCTCGGAAACAGCGAACCCGGAGGGTCCAGTTGCATGTGGGGCTGCGTAAAGGCTCCCCTGGGGAGTTCATTTGTACCCAAAGCCTTCCTTTCGTGACACTTTTGCATGGGCGAAAAGGGTTCGTAACGCATTTCCTGGGGCCTGATTTTTCAGTCGTCATCACTGCCGGCTAGGGATATGTTTAGGGATGCTCGGAAACAGCGAACCCGGAGGGTCCAGTTGCATGTGGGGCTGCGTAAAGGCTCCCCTGGGGAGTTCACTTGTACCCAAAGCCTTCCTTTGGGGGCACTTTTGGATGGGCGAAAAGGGCTTGCAACGCATTTCCTGGGGCCTGATTTTTCAGTCGTCTTCGATGCCGGCTAGGGCTATGTTTAGGGATGCTCAGAAACAGCGAACCCGGAGGGTCCAGTTGCATGTGGGGCTGCGTAAAGGCTCCCCTGGGGAGTTCTCTTGTACCCAAAGCCTTCCTTTGGTGACACTTTTGGATGGTCCAAAGGGTCTTGCAATGCGTTTTCTGGGGCCCGGATTTTCAGTCGTCTCCTATGCCTGCTAGTGATATATTTTGTGTTGCTCGGAAAAATCGAACCCGAAGGGTCCAGTTGCATGTGGGGCTGCGTAAATGCTCCCCTGGGGAGTTCTCTTGTACCCAAAGCCTTCCTTTGGTGAAACGTTTGGATGGGCGAAAAGGGCTCGCAACGCATTTCCTGGGGCCGGATTTTTCAGTCGTCTTCGATGCCGGCTAGGGCTATGTTTAGGGATGCTCGGAAACAGCGAACGCGGAGTGTCCAGTGGCATGTGGGGCTGCGTAAAGGCTCCCCTGGGGAGTTCACTTGTACCCAAAGCCTTCCTTTGGGGGCACTTTTGGATGGTCTAAAGGGGCTCGCAACGCATTTCCTGGGGCCTGATTTTTCATTCGTCTTCGATGCCGGCTAGGGCTATGTTTAGGGATGCTCGGAAACAGCGAACCCGGAGGGTCCAGTTGCATGTGGGGCTGCATAAATGCTCCCCTGGGGAGTTCACTTGTACACAAAGCCTTCCTTTGGGGGCACATTTGGATGGGCGAAAAGGGCTCGTAACGCATTTCCCGGGGCCTGATTTTTCAGTCATCATCCATTCCGGCTAGGGCTATGTTTAGGGATGCTCGGAAACAACGAACCCGGATGGTCCAGTTGCATGTGGGGCTGCGTAAAGGCTCCCCTGGGGAGTTCATTTGTACCCAAAGCCTTCTTTTGGGGGAACTTTTGGATGGGCGAAAAGGCCTCGGAACGCATTTCCTGGGGCCGGATTTTTCAGTCGTCTTCGATGCCGTCTAGGGCTATGTTTAGGGATGCTCGGAAACAGCGAACCCGGAGGGTCCAGTTGCATGTGGGGCTGCGTAAAGGCTCCCCTGGGGAGTTCACTTGTACCCAAAGCCTTCCTTTGGGGGCACTTTTGGATGGGCGAAAAGGCCTCGGAACGCATTTCCTGGGGTCTGATTTTTCAGTCGTCTTCGATGACGGCTAGGGCTATGTTTAGGGATGCTCAGAAACAGCGAACCCGGAGGGTCCAGTTGCATGTGGGGCTGCGTAAAGGCTCCCCTGGGGAGTTCACTTGTACCCAAAGCCTTCCTTCCGTGACACTTTTGGATGGGCGAAAAGGGCTCGTAACGCATTTCCTGGGGCCTGATTTTTCAGTCGTCATCGCTGCCGGCTAGGGCTATGTTTAGGGATGCTCGGAAACAGCGAACTCGGAGGGTCCAGTTGCATGTGGGACTGCATAAATGCTCCCCTGGGGAGTTCACTTGTACCCAAAGCCTTCCTTTGGTGACACTTTTGGATGGTCCAAAGAGGCTTGCAACGCGTTTTCTGGGGCCCGGGTTTTCAGACTTCTCCCATGCCGGCTAGTGATATATTTAGGATTGCTCGGAAAAATCGAACCCGGAGAGTCCAGTTGCATGTGGGGCTGCGTAAAGGCTCCCCTGGGAAGTTCACTTGTACCCAAAGCCTTCCTTTCGTGACACTTTTGCATGGGCGAAAAGGGTTCGTAACGCATTTCCTGGGGCCTGATTTTTCAGTCGTCATCACTGCCGGCTAGGGCTATGTTTAGGGATGCTCGGAAACAGCGAACCCGCAGGGTCCAGTTGCATGTGGGGCTGCGTAAAGGCTCCCCTGGGGAGTTCATTTGTACCCAAAGCCTTCCTTTGGGGGCACTTTTGGATGGGCGAAAAGGGCTCGCAACGCATATCCCGGGGCCTGATTTTTCAGTCATCATCCATTCCGGCTAGGGCTATGTTTAGGGATGCTCGGAAACAACGAACCCGGAGGGTCCAGTTGCATGTGGGGCTGCGTAAAGGCTCCCCTGGGGAGTTCACTTGTACCCAAAGCCTTCCTTTGGGGGCACTTTTGGATGGGCGAAAAGGGCTTGCAACGCATTTCCTGGGGCCTGATTTTTCAGTCGTCTTCGATGCCGGCTAGGGCTATGTTTAGGGATGCTCAGAAACAGCGAACCCGGAGGGTCCAGTTGCATGTGGGGGTGCGTAAAGGCTCCCCTGGGGAGTTCACTTGTACCCAAAGCCTTCCTTTGGTGACACTTTTGGATGGTCCAAAGGGGCTTGCAACGCGTTTTCTGGGGCCCGGGTTTTCAGTGTCTCCTATGCCTGCTAGTGATATATTTAGGGTTGCTCGGAAAAATCGAACTCGGAGGGTCCCGTTGCATGTGGGGCTGCGTAAAGGCTCCCCTGGGGAGTTCTCTTGTACCCAAAGCCTTCCTTTGGTGAAACTTTTGGATGGGCGAAAAGGGCTCGCAACGCATTTCCTGGGGCCTGATTTTTCAGTCGTCTTCGATGCCGGCTAGGGCTATGTTTAGGGATGCTCGGAAAAATCGAACTCGGAGGGTCCAGTTGCATGTGGGGCTGCGTAAAGGCTCCCCTGGGGAGTTCTCTTGTACCCAAAGCCTTCCTTTGGTGACACTTTTGGATGGTCCAAAGAGGCTTGCAACGCGTTTTCTGGGGCCCGGGTTTTCAGACTTCTCCCATGCTGGCTAGTGATATATTTAGGTTTGCTCGGAAAAATCGAACCCGGAGAGTCCAGTTGCATGTGGGGCTGCGTAAAGGCTCCTCTGGGGAGTTCACTTGTACCCAAAGCCTTCCTTTCGTGACACTTTTGCATGGGCGAAAAGGGTTCGTAACGCATTTCCTGGGGCCTGATTTTTCAGTCGTCATCATTGCCGGCTAGGGCTATGTTTAGGGATGCTCGGAAACAGCGAACCCGGAGGGTCCAGTTGCATGTGGGGCTGCGTAAAGGCTCCCCTGGGGAGTTCACTTGTACCCAAAGCCTTCCTTTGGGGGCACATTTGGATGGGCGAAAAGGGCTCGTAACGCATATCCCGGGGCCTGATTTTTCAGTCATCATCCATTCCGGCTAGGGCTATGTTTAGGGATGCTCGGAAACAACGAACCCGGAGGGTCCAGTTGCATGTGGGGCTGCGTAAAGGCTCCCCTGGGGAGTTCACTTGTACCCAAAGCCTTCCTTTGGGGGCACTTTTGCATGGGCGAAAAGGGCTTGCAACGCATTTCCTGGGGCCTGATTTTTCAGTCGTCTTCGATGCCGGCTAGGGCTATGTTTAGGGATGCTCAGAAACAGCGAACCCGGAGGGTCCAGTTGCATGTGGGGCTGCGTAAAGGCTCCCCTGGGGAGTTCACTTGTACCCAAAGCCTTCCTTTGGTGACACTTTTGGATGGTCCAAAGGGGCTTGCAACGCGTTTTCTGGGGCCCGGGTTTTCAGTCGTCTCCTATGCCTGCTAGTGATATATTTAGGGTTGCTCGGAAAAATCGAACTCGGAGGGTCCCGTTGCATGTGGGGCTGCGTAAAGGCTCCCCTGGGGAGTTCTCTTGTACCCAAAGCCTTCCTTTGGTGAAACTTTTGGATGGGCGAAAAGGGCTCGCAACGCATTTCCTGGGGCCTGATTTTTCAGTCGTCTTCGATGCCGGCTAGGGCTATGTTTAGGGATGCTCGGAAAAATCGAACTCGGAGGGTCCAGTTGCATGTGGGGCTGCGTAAAGGCTCCCCTGGGGAGTTCTCTTGTACCCAAAGCCTTCCTTTGGTGACACTTTTGGATGGTCCAAAGAGGCTTGCAACGCGTTTTCTGGGGCCCGGGTTTTCAGACTTCTCCCATGCTGGCTAGTGATATATTTAGGTTTGCTCGGAAAAATCGAACCCAGAGATTCCAGTTGCATGTGGGGCTGCGTAAAGGCTCCTCTGGGGAGTTCACTTGTACCCAAAGCCTTCCTTTCGTGACACTTTTGCATGGGCGAAAAGGGTTCGTAACGCATTTCCTGGGGCCTGATTTTTCAGTCGTCATCACTGCCGGCTAGGGCTATGTTTAGGGATGCTCGGAAACAGCGAACCCGGAGGGTCCAGTTGCATGTGGGGCTGCGTAAAGGCTCCCCTGGGGAGTTCATTTGTACCCAAAGCCTTCCTTTGGGGGCACTTTTGGATGGGCGAAAAGGGCGCGCAACGCATTTCCTGGGGCCTGATTTTTCATTCGTCTTCGATGCCGGCTAGGGCTATGTTTAGGGATGCTCAGAAACAGCGAACCCGGAGGGTCCAGTTGCATGTGGGGCTGCATAAATGCTCCCCTGGGGAGTTCACTTGTACACAAAGCCTTCCTTCCGTGACACTTTTGGATGGGCGAAAAGGGCTCGTAACGCATTTCCCGGGGCCTGATTTTTCAGTCATCATCCATTCCGGCTAGGGCTATGTTTAGGGATGCTCGGAAACAATGAACCCGGAGGGTCCAGTTGCATGTGGGGCTGCGTAAAGGCTCCCCTGGGGAGTTCACTTGTACCCAAAGCCTTCCTTTGGGGGCACATTTGGATGGGCGAAAAGGGCTCGTAACGCATTTCCCGGGGCCTGATTTTTCAGTCATCATCCATTCCGGCTAGGGCTATGTTTAGGGATGCTCGGAAACAACGAACCCGGAGGGTCCAGTTGCATGTGGGGCTGCGTAAAGGCTCCCCTGGGGAGTTCACTTGTACCCAAAGCCTTCCTTTGGGGGCACTTTTGGATGGGCGAAAAGGGCTTGCAACGCATTTCCTGGGGCCTGATTTTTCAGTCGTCTTCGATGCCGGCTAGGGCTATGTTTAGGGATGCTCAGAAACAGCGAACCCGGAGGGTCCAGTTGCATGTGGGGGTGCGTAAAGGCTCCCCTGGGGAGTTCACTTGTACCCAAAGCCTTCCTTTGGTGACACTTTTGCATGGTCCAAAGAGGCTTGCAATGCGTTTTCTGGGGCCCGGGTTTTCAGACTTCTCCCATGCCGGCTAGTGATATATTTAGGTTTGCTCGGAAAAATCGAACCCGGAGAGTCCAGTTGCATGTGGGGCTGCGTAAAGGCTCCCCTGGGGAGTTCACTTGTACCCAAAGCCTTCCTTTCGTGACACTTTTGCATGGGCGAAAAGGGTTCGTAACGCATTTCCTGGGGCCTGATTTTTCAGTCGTCATCACTGCCGCATAGGGCTATGTTTAGGGATGCTCGGAAACAGCGAACCCGGAGGGTCCAGTTGCATGTGGGGCTGCGTAAAGGCTCCCCTGGGGAGTTCATTTGTACCCAAAGCCTTCCTTTCGTGACACTTTTGCATGGGCGAAAAGGGTTCGTAACGCATTTCCTGGGGCCTGATTTTTCAGTCGTCATCACTGCCGGCTAGGGATATGTTTAGGGATGCTCGGAAACAGCGAACCCGGAGGGTCCAGTTGCATGTGGGGCTGCGTAAAGGCTCCCCTTGGGAGTTCACTTGTACCCAACGCCTTCCTTTGGGGGCACTTTTGGATGGTCTAAAGGGGCTCGCAACGCATTTCCTGGGGTCTGATTTTTCAGTCGTCTTCGATGACGGCTAGGGCTATGTTTAGGGATGCTCAGAAACAGCGAACCCGGAGGGTCCAGTTGCATGTGGGGCTGCGTAAAGGCTCCCCTGGGGAGTTCTCTTGTACCCAAAGCCTTCCTTTGGTGACACTTTTGGATGGTCCAAAGGGGCTTGCAATGCGTTTTCTGGGGCCCGGATTTTCAGTCGTCTCCTATGCCTGCTAGTGATATATTTTGTGTTGCTCGGAAAAATCGAACCCGAAGGGTCCAGTTGCATGTGGGGCTGAGTAAAGGCTCCCCTGGGGAGTTCTCTTGTACCCAAAGCCTTCCTTTGGTGAAACTTTTGGATGGGCGAAAAAGGCTCGCAACGCATTTCCTGGGGCCTGATTTTTCAGTCGTCATCACTGCCGCATAGGGCTATGTTTAGGGATGCTCGGAAACAGCGAACGCGGAGGGTCCAGTGGCATGTGGGGCTGCGTAAAGGCTCCCCTGGGGAGATCACTTGTACCCAACGCCTTCCTTTGGGGGCACTTTTGGATGGTCTAAAGGGGCTCGCAACGCATTTCCTGGGGCCTGATTTTTCAATCGTCTTCGATGCCGGCTAGGGCTATGTTTAGGGATGCTCAGAAACAGCGAACCCGGAGGGTCCAGTTGCATGTGGGGCTGCGTAAAGGCTCCCCTGGGGAGTTCACTTGTACCCAAAGCCTTCCTTCCGTGACACTTTTGGATGGGCGAAAAGGGCTCGTAACGCATTTCCTGGGGCCTGATTTTTCAGTCGTCATCGCTGCCGGCTAGGGCTATGTTTAGGGATGCTCGGAAACAGCGAACTCGGAGGGTCCAGTTGCATGTGGGACTGCATAAATGCTCCCCTGGGGAGTTCACTTGTACCCAAAGCCTTCCTTTGGTGACACTTTTGGATGGTCCAAAGAGGCTTGCAACGCGTTTTCTGGGGCCCGGGTTTTCAGACTTCTCCCATGCCGGCTAGTGATATATTTAGGTTTGCTCGGAAAAATCGAACCCGGAGAGTCCAGTTGCATGTGGGGCTGCGTAAAGGCTCCCCTGGGAAGTTCACTTGTACCCAAAGCCTTCCTTTCGTGACACTTTTGCATGGGCGAAAAGGGTTCGTAACGCATTTCCTGGGGCCTGATTTTTCAGTCGTCATCACTGCCGGCTAGGGCTATGTTTAGGGATGCTCGGAAACAGCGAACCCGGAGGGTCCAGTTGCATGTGGGGCTGCGTAAAGGCTCCCCTGGGGAGTTCATTTGTACCCAAAGCCTTCCTTTGGGGGCACTTTTGGATGGGCGAAAAGGGCTCGCAACGCATTTCCTGTGGCCTGATTTTTCATTCGTCTTCGATGACGGCTAGGGCTATGTTTAGGGATGCTCGGAAACAGCGAACCCGGAGGGTCCAGTTGCATGTGGGGCTGCGTAAAGGCTCCCCTGGGGAGTTCTCTTGTACCCAAAGCCTTCCTTTGGTGACACTTTTGGATGGTCCAAAGGGGCTTGCAATGCGTTTTCTGGGGCCCGGATTTTCAGTCGTCTCCTATGCCTGCTAGTGATATATTTAGGGTTGCTCGGAAAATTCGAACCCGAAGGGTCCAATTGCATGTGGGGCTGCGTAAATGCTCCCCTGGGGAGTTCTCTTGTACCCAAAGCCTTCCTTTGGTGAAACTTTTGGATGGGCGAAAAGGGCTCGCAACGCATTTCCTGGGGCCTGATTTTTCAGTCGTCTTCGATGCCGGCTAGGGCTATGTTTAGGGATGCTCGGAAACAGCGAACGCGGAGGGTCCAGTGGCATGTGGGGCTGCGTAAAGGCTCCCCTGGGGAGTTCACTTGTACCCAACGCCTTCCTTTGGGGGCACTTTTGGATGGTCTAAAGGGGCTCGCAACGCATTTCCTGGGGCCTGATTTTTCATTCGTCTTCGATGCCGGCTAGGGCTATGTTTAGGGATGCTCGGAAACAGCGAACCCGGAGGGTCCAGTTGCATGTGGGGCTGCATAAATGCTCCCCTGGGGAGTTCACTTGTACCCAAAGCCTTCCTTTGGGGGCACTTTTGGATGGGAGAAAAGGGCTCGTAACGCATTTCCCGGGGCCTGATTTTTCAGTCATCATCCATTCCGGCTAGGGCTATGTTTAGGGATGCTCGGAAACAACGAACCCGGAGGGTCCAGTTGCATGTGGGGCTGCGTAAAGGCTCCCCTGGGGAGTTCATTTGTACCCAAAGCCTTCCTTTGGGGGAACTTTTGGATGGGCGAAAAGGCCTCGGAACGCATTTCCTGGGGCCGGATTTTTCAGTCGTCTTCGATGCCGTCTAGGGCTATGTTTAGGGATGCTCGGAAACAGCGAACCCGGAGGGTCCAGTTGCATGTGGGGCTGCGTAAAGGCTCCCCTGGGGAGTTCACTTGTACCCAAAGCCTTCCTTTGGGGGCACTTTTGGATGGGCGAAAAGGCCTCGGAACGCATTTCCTGGGGTCTGATTTTTCAGTCGTCTTCGATGACGGCTAGGGCTATGTTTAGGGATGCTCAGAAACAGCGAACCCGGAGGGTCCAGTTGCATGTGGGGCTGCGTAAAGGCTCCCCTGGGGAGTTCACTTGTACCCAAAGCCTTCCTTCCGTGACACATTTGGATGGGCGAAAAGGGCTCGTAACGCATTTCCTGGGGCCTGATTTTTCAGTCGTCATCGCTGCCGGCTAGGGCTATGTTTAGGGATGCTCGGAAACAGCAAACCCGGAGGGTCCAGTTGCATGTGGGACTGCATAAATGCTCCCCTGGGGAGTTCACTTGTACCCAAAGCCTTCCTTTGGTGACACTTTTGGATGGTCCAAAGAGGCTTGCAACGCGTTTTCTGGGGCCCGGGTTTTCAGACTTCTCCCATGCCGGCTAGTGATATATTTAGGTTTGCTCGGAAAAATCGAACCCGGAGAGTCCAGTTGCATGTGGGGCTGCGTAAAGGCTCCCCTGGGAAGTTCACTTGTACCCAAAGCCTTTCTTTCGTGACACTTTTGCATGGGCGAAAAGGGTTCGTAACGCATTTCCTGGGGCCTGATTTTTCAGTCGTCATCACTGCCGGCTAGGGATATGTTTAGGGATGCTCGGAAACAGCGAACCCGCAGGGTCCAGTTGCATGTGGGGCTGCGTAAAGGCTCCCCTGGGGAGTTCTCTTGTACCCAAAGCCTTCCTTTGGTGAAACTTTTGGATGGGCGAAAAGGGCTCGCAACGCATTTCCTGGGGCCTGATTTTTCAGTCGTCTTCGATGCCGGCTAGGGCTATGTTTAGGGATGCTCGGAAAAATCGAACTCGGAGGGTCCAGTTGCATGTGGGGCTGCGTAAAGGCTCCCCTGGGGAGTTCTCTTGTACCCAAAGCCTTCCTTTGGTGACACTTTTGGATGGTCCAAAGAGGCTTGCAACGCGTTTTCTGGGGCCCGGGTTTTCAGACTTCTCCCATGCTGGCTAGTGATATATTTAGGTTTGCTCGGAAAAATCGAACCCGGAGAGTCCAGTTGCATGTGGGGCTGCGTAAAGGCTCCTCTGGGGAGTTCACTTGTACCCAAAGCCTTCCTTTCGTGACACTTTTGCATGGGCGAAAAGGGTTCGTAACGCATTTCCTGGGGCCTGATTTTTCAGTCGTCATCACTGCCGGCTAGGGCTATGTTTAGGGATGCTCGGAAACAGCGAACCCGGAGGGTCCAGTTGCATGTGGGGCTGCGTAAAGGCTCCCCTGGGGAGTTCACTTGTACCCAAAGCCTTCCTTTGGGGGCACATTTGGATGGGCGAGAAGGGCTCGTAACGCATATCCCGGGGCCTGATTTTTCAGTCATCATCCATTCCGGCTAGGGCTATGTTTAGGGATGCTCGGAAACAACGAACCCGGAGGGTCCAGTTGCATGTGGGGCTGCGTAAAGGCTCCCCTGGGGAGTTCACTTGTACCCAAAGCCTTCCTTTGGGGGCACTTTTGGATGGGCGAAAAGGGCTTGCAACGCATTTCCTGGGGCCTGATTTTTCAGTCGTCTTCGATGCCGGCTAGGGCTATGTTTAGGGATGCTCAGAAACAGCGAACCCGGAGGGTCCAGTTGCATGTGGGGCTGCGTAAAGGCTCCCCTGGGGAGTTCACTTGTACCCAAAGCCTTCCTTTGGTGACACTTTTGGATGGTCCAAAGGGGCTTGCAACGCGTTTTCTGGGGCCCGGGTTTTCAGTCGTCTCCTATGCCTGCTAGTGATATATTTAGGGTTGCTCGGAAAAATCGAACTCGGAGGGTCCCGTTGCATGTGGGGCTGCGTAAAGGCTCCCCTGGGGAGTTCTCTTGTACCCAAAGCCTTCCTTTGGTGAAACTTTTGGATGGGCGAAAAGGGCTCGCAACGCATTTCCTGGGGCCTGATTTTTCAGTCGTCTTCGATGCCGGCTAGGGCTATGTTTAGGGATGCTCGGAAAAATCGAACTCGGAGGGTCCAGTTGCATGTGGGGCTGCGTAAAGGCTCCCCTGGGGAGTTCTCTTGTACCCAAAGCCTTCCTTTGGTGACACTTTTGGATGGTCCAAAGAGGCTTGCAACGCGTTTTCTGGGGCCCGGGTTTTCAGACTTCTCCCATGCTGGCTAGTGATATATTTAGGTTTGCTCGGAAAAATCGAACCCAGAGATTCCAGTTGCATGTGGGGCTGCGTAAAGGCTCCTCTGGGGAGTTCACTTGTACCCAAAGCCTTCCTTTCGTGACACTTTTGCATGGGCGAAAAGGGTTCGTAACGCATTTCCTGGGGCCTGATTTTTCAGTCGTCATCACTGCCGGCTAGGGCTATGTTTAGGGATGCTCGGAAACAGCGAACCCGGAGGGTCCAGTTGCATGTGGGGCTGCGTAAAGGCTCCCCTGGGGAGTTCATTTGTACCCAAAGCCTTCCTTTGGGGGCACTTTTGGATGGGCGAAAAGGGCGCGCAACGCATTTCCTGGGGCCTGATTTTTCATTCGTCTTCGATGCCGGCTAGGGCTATGTTTAGGGATGCTCAGAAACAGCGAACCCGGAGGGTCCAGTTGCATGTGGGGCTGCATAAATGCTCCCCTGGGGAGTTCACTTGTACACAAAGCCTTCCTTCCGTGACACTTTTGGATGGGCGAAAAGGGCTCGTAACGCATTTCCCGGGGCCTGATTTTTCAGTCATCATCCATTCCGGCTAGGGCTATGTTTAGGGATGCTCGGAAACAATGAACCCGGAGGGTCCAGTTGCATGTGGGGCTGCGTAAAGGCTCCCCTGGGGAGTTCACTTGTACCCAAAGCCTTCCTTTGGGGGCACATTTGGATGGGCGAAAAGGGCTCGTAACGCATTTCCCGGGGCCTGATTTTTCAGTCATCATCCATTCCGGCTAGGGCTATGTTTAGGGATGCTCGGAAACAACGAACCCGGAGGGTCCAGTTGCATGTGGGGCTGCGTAAAGGCTCCCCTGGGGAGTTCACTTGTACCCAAAGCCTTCCTTTGGGGGCACTTTTGGATGGGCGAAAAGGGCTTGCAACGCATTTCCTGGGGCCTGATTTTTCAGTCGTCTTCGATGCCGGCTAGGGCTATGTTTAGGGATGCTCAGAAACAGTGAACCCGGAGGGTCCAGTTGCATGTGGGGCTGCGTAAAGGCTCCCCTGGGGAGTTCACTTGTACCCAAAGCCTTCCTTTGGTGACACTTTTGCATGGTCCAAAGAGGCTTGCAATGCGTTTTCTGGGGCCCGGGTTTTCAGACTTCTCCCATGCCGGCTAGTGATATATTTAGGTTTGCTCGGAAAAATCGAACCCGGAGAGTCCAGTTGCATGTGGGGCTGCGTAAAGGCTCCCCTGGGGAGTTCACTTGTACCCAAAGCCTTCCTTTCGTGACACTTTTGCATGGGCGAAAAGGGTTCGTAACGCATTTCCTGGGGCCTGATTTTTCAGTCGTCATCACTGCCGCATAGGGCTATGTTTAGGGATGCTCGGAAACAGCGAACCCGGAGGGTCCAGTTGCATGTGGGGCTGCGTAAAGGCTCCCCTGGGGAGTTCACTTGTACCCAACGCCTTCCTTTGGGGGCACTTTTGGATGGTCTAAAGGGGCTCGCAACGCATTTCCTGGGGTCTGATTTTTCAGTCGTCTTCGATGACGGCTAGGGCTATGTTTAGGGATGCTCAGAAACAGCGAACCCGGAGGGTCCAGTTGCATGTGGGGCTGCGTAAAGGCTCCCCTGGGGAGTTCTCTTGTACCCAAAGCCTTCCTTTGGTGACACTTTTGGATGGTCCAAAGGGGCTTGCAATGCGTTTTCTGGGGCCCGGATTTTCAGTCGTCTCCTATGCCTGCTAGTGATATATTTTGTGTTGCTCGGAAAAATCGAACCCGAAGGGTCCAGTTGCATGTGGGGCTGAGTAAAGGCTCCCCTGGGGAGTTCTCTTGTACCCAAAGCCTTCCTTTGGTGAAACTTTTGGATGGGCGAAAAAGGCTCGCAACGCATTTCCTGGGGCCTGATTTTTCAGTCGTCATCACTGCCGCATAGGGCTATGTTTAGGGATGCTCGGAAACAGCGAACGCGGAGGGTCCAGTGGCATGTGGGGCTGCGTAAAGGCTCCCCTGGGGAGATCACTTGTACCCAACGCCTTCCTTTGGGGGCACTTTTGGATGGTCTAAAGGGGCTCGCAACGCATTTCCTGGGGCCTGATTTTTCAATCGTCTTCGATGCCGGCTAGGGCTATGTTTAGGGATGCTCAGAAACAGCGAACCCGGAGGGTCCAGTTGCATGTGGGGCTGCGTAAAGGCTCCCCTGGGGAGTTCACTTGTACCCAAAGCCTTCCTTCCGTGACACTTTTGGATGGGCGAAAAGGGCTCGTAACGCATTTCCTGGGGCCTGATTTTTCAGTCGTCATCGCTGCCGGCTAGGGCTATGTTTAGGGATGCTCGGAAACAGCGAACCCGGAGGGTCCAGTTGCATGTGGGACTGCATAAATGCTCCCCTGGGGAGTTCACTTGTACCCAAAGCCTTCCTTTGGTGACACTTTTGGATGGTCCAAAGAGGCTTGCAACGCGTTTTCTGGGGCCCGGGTTTTCAGACTTCTCCCATGCCGGCTAGTGATATATTTAGGTTTGCTCGGAAAAATCGAACCCGGAGAGTCCAGTTGCATGTGGGGCTGCGTAAAGGCTCCCCTGGGGAGTTCATTTGTACCCAAAGCCTTCCTTTGGGGGCACTTTTGGATGGGCGAAAAGGGCTCGCAACGCATTTCCTGTGGCCTGATTTTTCATTCGTCTTCGATGACGGCTAGGGCTATGTTTAGGGATGCTCAGAAACAGCGAACCCGGAGGGTCCAGTTGCATGTGGGGCTGCGTAAAGGCTCCCCTGGGGAGTTCTCTTGTACCCAAAGCCTTCCTTTGGTGACACTTTTGGATGGTCCAAAGGGGCTTGCAATGCGTTTTCTGGGGCCCGGATTTTCAGTCGTCTCCTATGCCTGCTAGTGATATATTTAGGGTTGCTCGGAAAATTCGAACCCGAAGGGTCCAATTGCATGTGGGGCTGCGTAAATGCTCCCCTGGGGAGTTCTCTTGTACCCAAAGCCTTCCTTTGGTGAAACTTTTGGATGGGCGAAAAGGGCTCGTAACGCATTTCCCGGGGCCTGATTTTTCATTCGTCTTCGATGCCGGCTAGGGCTATGTTTAGGGATGCTCGGAAACAGCGAACCCGGAGGGTCCAGTTGCATGTGGGGCTGCATAAATGCTCCCCTGGGGAGTTCACTTGTACCCAAAGCCTTCCTTTGGGGGCACTTTTGGATGGGAGAAAAGGGCTCGTAACGCATTTCCCGGGGCCTGATTTTTCAGTCATCATCCATTCCGGCTAGGGCTATGTTTAGGGATGCTCGGAAACAACGAACCCGGAGGGTCCAGTTGCATGTGGGGCTGCGTAAAGGCTCCCCTGGGGAGTTCATTTGTACCCAAAGCCTTCCTTTGGGGGAACTTTTGGATGGGCGAAAAGGCCTCGGAACGCATTTCCTGGGGCCGGATTTTTCAGTCGTCTTCGATGCCGTCTAGGGCTATGTTTAGGGATGCTCGGAAACAGCGAACCCGGAGGGTCCAGTTGCATGTGGGGCTGCGTAAAGGCTCCCCTGGGGAGTTCACTTGTACCCAAAGCCTTCCTTTGGGGGCACTTTTGGATGGGCGAAAAGGCCTCGGAACGCATTTCCTGGGGTCTGATTTTTCAGTCGTCTTCGATGACGGCTAGGGCTATGTTTAGGGATGCTCAGAAACAGCGAACCCGGAGGGTCCAGTTGCATGTGGGGCTGCGTAAAGGCTCCCCTGGGGAGTTCACTTGTACCCAAAGCCTTCCTTCCGTGACACTTTTGGATGGGCGAAAAGGGCTCGTAACGCATTTCCTGGGGCCTGATTTTTCAGTCGTCATCGCTGCCGGCTAGGGCTATGTTTAGGGATGCTCGGAAACAGCGAACCCGGAGGGTCCAGTTGCATGTGGGACTGCATAAATGCTCCCCTGGGGAGTTCACTTGTACCCAAAGCCTTCCTTTGGGGACACTTTTGGATGGTCCAAAGAGGCTTGCAACGCGTTTTCTGGGGCCCGGGTTTTCAGACTTCTCCCATGCCGGCTAGTGATATATTTAGGTTTGCTCGGAAAAATCGAACCCGGAGAGTCCAGTTGCATGTGGGGCTGCGTAAAGGCTCCCCTGGGAAGTTCACTTGTACCCAAAGCCTTTCTTTCGTGACACTTTTGCATGGGCGAAAAGGGTTCGTAACGCATTTCCTGGGGCCTGATTTTTCAGTCGTCATCACTGCCGGCTAGGGATATGTTTAGGGATGCTCGGAAACAGCGAACCCGCAGGGTCCAGTTGCATGTGGGGCTGCGTAAAGGCTCCCCTGGGGAGTTCATTTGTACCCAAAGCCTTCCTTTGGGGGCACTTTTGGATGGGCGAAAAGGGCTCGGAACGCATTTCCTGGGGCCTGATTTTTCATTCGTCTTCGATGCCGGCTAGGGCTATGTTTAGGGATGCTCGGAAACAGCGAACCCGGAGGGTCCAGTTGCATGTGGGGCTGCATAAATGCTCCCCTGGGGAGTTCTCTTGTACACAAAGCCTTCCTTTGGGGGCACATTTGGATGGGCGAAAAGGGCTCGTAACGCATTCCCGGGGCCTGATTTTTCAGTCATCATCCATTCCGGCTAGGGCTATGTTTAGGGATGCTCGGAAACAATGAACCCGGAGGGTCCAGTTGCATGTGGGGCTGCGTAAAGGCTCCCCTGGGGAGTTCACTTGTACCCAAAGCCTTCCTTTGGGGGCACATTTGGATGGGCGAAAAGGGCTCGTAACGCATTTCCCGGGGCCTGATTTTTCAGTCGTCTTCGATGCCGTCTAGGGCTATGTTTAGGGATGCTCGGAAACAGCGAACCCGGAGGGTCCAGTTGCATGTGGGGCTGCGTAAAGGCTCCCCTGGGGAGTTCACTTGTACCCAAAGCCTTCCTTTGGGGGCACTTTTGGATGGGCGAAAAGGGCTTGCAACGCATTTCCTGGGGCCTGATTTTTCAGTCGTCTTCGATGCCGGCTAGGGCTATGTTTAGGGATGCTCAGAAACAGCGAACCCGGAGGGTCCAGTTGCATGTGGGGCTGCGTAAAGGCTCCCCTGGGGAGTTCACTTGTACCCAAAGCCTTCCTTTGGTGACACTTTTGGATGGTCCAAAGGGGCTTGCAACGCGTTTTCTGGGGCCCGGGTTTTCAGTCGTCTCCTATGCCTGCTAGTGATATATTTAGGGTTGCTCGGAAAAATCGAACTCGGAGGGTCCCGTTGCATGTGGGGCTGCGTAAAGGCTCCCCTGGGGAGTTCTCTTGTACCCAAAGCCTTCCTTTGGTGAAACTTTTGGATGGGCGAAAAGGGCTCGCAACGCATTTCCTGGGGCCTGATTTTTCAGTCGTCTTCGATGCCGGCTAGGGCTATGTTTAGGGATGCTCGGAAAAATCGAACTCGGAGGGTCCAGTTGCATGTGGGGCTGCGTAAAGGCTCCCCTGGGGAGTTCTCTTGTACCCAAAGCCTTCCTTTGGTGACACTTTTGGATGGTCCAAAGAGGCTTGCAACGCGTTTTCTGGGGCCCGGGTTTTCAGACTTCTCCCATGCTGGCTAGTGATATATTTAGGTTTGCTCGGAAAAATCGAACCCGGAGAGTCCAGTTGCATGTGGGGCTGCGTAAAGGCTCCTCTGGGGAGTTCACTTGTACCCAAAGCCTTCCTTTCGTGACACTTTTGCATGGGCGAAAAGGGTTCGTAACGCATTTCCTGGGGCCTGATTTTTCAGTCGTCATCACTGCCGGCTAGGGCTATGTTTAGGGATGCTCGGAAACAGCGAACCCGGAGGGTCCAGTTGCATGTGGGGCTGCGTAAAGGCTCCCCTGGGGAGTTCATTTGTACCCAAAGCCTTCCTTTGGGGGCACTTTTGGATGGGCGAAAAGGGCGCGCAACGCATTTCCTGTGGCCTGATTTTTCATTCGTCTTCGATGACGGCTAGGGCTATGTTTAGGGATGCTCAGAAACAGCGAACCCGGAGGGTCCAGTTGCATGTGGGGCTGCGTAAAGGCTCCCCTGGGGAGTTCACTTGTACCCAAAGCCTTCCTTTGGTGACACTTTTGGATGGTCCAAAGGGGCTTGCAACGCGTTTTCTGGGGCCCGGGTTTTCAGTCGTCTCCTATGCCTGCTAGTGATATATTTAGGGTTGCTCGGAAAAATCGAACTCGGAGGGTCCCGTTGCATGTGGGGCTGCGTAAAGGCTCCCCTGGGGAGTTCTCTTGTACCCAAAGCCTTCCTTTGGTGAAACTTTTGGATGGGCGAAAAGGGCTCGCAACGCATTTCCTGGGGCCTGATTTTTCAGTCGTCTTCGATGCCGGCTAGGGCTATGTTTAGGGATGCTCGGAAAAATCGAACTCGGAGGGTCCAGTTGCATGTGGGGCTGCGTAAAGGCTCCCCTGGGGAGTTCTCTTGTACCCAAAGCCTTCCTTTGGTGACACTTTTGGATGGTCCAAAGAGGCTTGCAACGCGTTTTCTGGGGCCCGGGTTTTCAGACTTCTCCCATGCTGGCTAGTGATATATTTAGGTTTGCTCGGAAAAATCGAACCCGGAGAGTCCAGTTGCATGTGGGGCTGCGTAAAGGCTCCTCTGGGGAGTTCACTTGTACCCAAAGCCTTCCTTTCGTGACACTTTTGCATGGGCGAAAAGGGTTCGTAACGCATTTCCTGGGGCCTGATTTTTCAGTCGTCATCACTGCCGGCTAGGGCTATGTTTAGGGATGCTCGGAAACAGCGAACCCGGAGGGTCCAGTTGCATGTGGGGCTGCGTAAAGGCTCCCCTGGGGAGTTCATTTGTACCCAAAGCCTTCCTTTGGGGGCACTTTTGGATGGGCGAAAAGGGCGCGCAACGCATTTCCTGGGGCCTGATTTTTCAATCGTCTTCGATGACGGCTAGGGCTATGTTTAGGGATGCTCAGAAACAGCGAACCCGGAGGGTCCAGTTGCATGTGGGGCTGCATAAATGCTCCCCTGGGGAGTTCACTTGTACCCAAAACCTTCCTTTGGGGGCACTTTTGGATGGGCGAAAAGGCCTCGTAACGCATTTCCTGGGGCCTGATTTTTCAGTCGTCATCACTGCCGCATAGGGCTATGTTTAGGGATGCTCGGAAACAGCGAACCCGGAGGGTCCAGTTGCATGTGGGGCTGCGTAAAGGCTCCCCTGGGGAGTTCATTTGTACCCAAAGCCTTCCTTTGGGGGCACTTTTGGATGGGCGAAAAGGCCTCGGAACGCATTTCCTGGGGCCTGATTTTTCAGTCGTCATCACTGCCGGCTAGGGCTATGTTTAGGGATGCTCGGAAACAGCGAACCCGGAGGGTCCAGTTGCATGTGGGGCTGCGTAAAGGCTCCCCTGGGGAGTTCACTTGTACCCAAAGCCTTCCTTTGGGGGCACTTTTGGATGGGCGAAAAGGCCTCGGAACGCATTTCCTGGGGCCTGATTTTTCAGTCGTCATCGCTGCCGGCTAGGGCTATGTTTAGGGATGCTCGGAAACAGCAAACCCGGAGGGTCCAGTTGCATGTGGGACTGCATAAATGCTCCCCTGGGGAGTTCACTTGTACCCAAAGCCTTCCTTTGGTGACACTTTTGGATGGTCCAAAGAGGCTTGCAACGCGTTTTCTGGGGCCCGGGTTTTCAGACTTCTCCCATGCCGGCTAGTGATATATTTAGGTTTGCTCGGAAAAATCGAACCCGGAGAGTCCAGTTGCATGTGGGGCTGCGTAAAGGCTCCCCTGGGAAGTTCACTTGTACCCAAAGCCTTTCTTTCGTGACACTTTTGCATGGGCGAAAAGGGTTCGTAACGCATTTCCTGGGGCCTGATTTTTCAGTCGTCATCACTGCCGGCTAGGGATATGTTTAGGGATGCTCGGAAACAGCGAACCCGCAGGGTCCAGTTGCATGTGGGGCTGCGTAAAGGCTCCCCTGGGGAGTTCTCTTGTACCCAAAGCCTTCCTTTGGTGAAACTTTTGGATGGGCGAAAAGGGCTCGCAACGCATTTCCTGGGGCCTGATTTTTCAGTCGTCTTCGATGCCGGCTAGGGCTATGTTTAGGGATGCTCGGAAAAATCGAACTCGGAGGGTCCAGTTGCATGTGGGGCTGCGTAAAGGCTCCCCTGGGGAGTTCTCTTGTACCCAAAGCCTTCCTTTGGTGACACTTTTGGATGGTCCAAAGAGGCTTGCAACGCGTTTTCTGGGGCCCGGGTTTTCAGACTTCTCCCATGCTGGCTAGTGATATATTTAGGTTTGCTCGGAAAAATCGAACCCGGAGAGTCCAGTTGCATGTGGGGCTGCGTAAAGGCTCCTCTGGGGAGTTCACTTGTACCCAAAGCCTTCCTTTCGTGACACTTTTGCATGGGCGAAAAGGGTTCGTAACGCATTTCCTGGGGCCTGATTTTTCAGTCGTCATCACTGCCGGCTAGGGCTATGTTTAGGGATGCTCGGAAACAGCGAACCCGGAGGGTCCAGTTGCATGTGGGGCTGCGTAAAGGCTCCCCTGGGGAGTTCACTTGTACCCAAAGCCTTCCTTTGGGGGCACATTTGGATGGGCGAGAAGGGCTCGTAACGCATATCCCGGGGCCTGATTTTTCAGTCATCATCCATTCCGGCTAGGGCTATGTTTAGGGATGCTCGGAAACAACGAACCCGGAGGGTCCAGTTGCATGTGGGGCTGCGTAAAGGCTCCCCTGGGGAGTTCACTTGTACCCAAAGCCTTCCTTTGGGGGCACTTTTGGATGGGCGAAAAGGGCTTGCAACGCATTTCCTGGGGCCTGATTTTTCAGTCGTCTTCGATGCCGGCTAGGGCTATGTTTAGGGATGCTCAGAAACAGCGAACCCGGAGGGTCCAGTTGCATGTGGGGCTGCGTAAAGGCTCCCCTGGGGAGTTCACTTGTACCCAAAGCCTTCCTTTGGTGACACTTTTGGATGGTCCAAAGGGGCTTGCAACGCGTTTTCTGGGGCCCGGGTTTTCAGTCGTCTCCTATGCCTGCTAGTGATATATTTAGGGTTGCTCGGAAAAATCGAACTCGGAGGGTCCCGTTGCATGTGGGGCTGCGTAAAGGCTCCCCTGGGGAGTTCTCTTGTACCCAAAGCCTTCCTTTGGTGAAACTTTTGGATGGGCGAAAAGGGCTCGCAACGCATTTCCTGGGGCCTGATTTTTCAGTCGTCTTCGATGCCGGCTAGGGCTATGTTTAGGGATGCTCGGAAAAATCGAACTCGGAGGGTCCAGTTGCATGTGGGGCTGCGTAAAGGCTCCCCTGGGGAGTTCTCTTGTACCCAAAGCCTTCCTTTGGTGACACTTTTGGATGGTCCAAAGAGGCTTGCAACGCGTTTTCTGGGGCCCGGGTTTTCAGACTTCTCCCATGCTGGCTAGTGATATATTTAGGTTTGCTCGGAAAAATCGAACCCAGAGATTCCAGTTGCATGTGGGGCTGCGTAAAGGCTCCTCTGGGGAGTTCACTTGTACCCAAAGCCTTCCTTTCGTGACACTTTTGCATGGGCGAAAAGGGTTCGTAACGCATTTCCTGGGGCCTGATTTTTCAGTCGTCATCACTGCCGGCTAGGGCTATGTTTAGGGATGCTCGGAAACAGCGAACCCGGAGGGTCCAGTTGCATGTGGGGCTGCGTAAAGGCTCCCCTGGGGAGTTCATTTGTACCCAAAGCCTTCCTTTGGGGGCACTTTTGGATGGGCGAAAAGGGCGCGCAACGCATTTCCTGGGGCCTGATTTTTCATTCGTCTTCGATGCCGGCTAGGGCTATGTTTAGGGATGCTCAGAAACAGCGAACCCGGAGGGTCCAGTTGCATGTGGGGCTGCATAAATGCTCCCCTGGGGAGTTCACTTGTACACAAAGCCTTCCTTCCGTGACACTTTTGGATGGGCGAAAAGGGCTCGTAACGCATTTCCCGGGGCCTGATTTTTCAGTCATCATCCATTCCGGCTAGGGCTATGTTTAGGGATGCTCGGAAACAATGAACCCGGAGGGTCCAGTTGCATGTGGGGCTGCGTAAAGGCTCCCCTGGGGAGTTCACTTGTACCCAAAGCCTTCCTTTGGGGGCACATTTGGATGGGCGAAAAGGGCTCGTAACGCATTTCCCGGGGCCTGATTTTTCAGTCATCATCCATTCCGGCTAGGGCTATGTTTAGGGATGCTCGGAAACAACGAACCCGGAGGGTCCAGTTGCATGTGGGGCTGCGTAAAGGCTCCCCTGGGGAGTTCACTTGTACCCAAAGCCTTCCTTTGGGGGCACTTTTGGATGGGCGAAAAGGGCTTGCAACGCATTTCCTGGGGCCTGATTTTTCAGTCGTCTTCGATGCCGGCTAGGGCTATGTTTAGGGATGCTCAGAAACAGTGAACCCGGAGGGTCCAGTTGCATGTGGGGCTGCGTAAAGGCTCCCCTGGGGAGTTCACTTGTACCCAAAGCCTTCCTTTGGTGACACTTTTGCATGGTCCAAAGAGGCTTGCAATGCGTTTTCTGGGGCCCGGGTTTTCAGACTTCTCCCATGCCGGCTAGTGATATATTTAGGTTTGCTCGGAAAAATCGAACCCGGAGAGTCCAGTTGCATGTGGGGCTGCGTAAAGGCTCCCCTGGGGAGTTCACTTGTACCCAAAGCCTTCCTTTCGTGACACTTTTGCATGGGCGAAAAGGGTTCGTAACGCATTTCCTGGGGCCTGATTTTTCAGTCGTCATCACTGCCGCATAGGGCTATGTTTAGGGATGCTCGGAAACAGCGAACCCGGAGGGTCCAGTTGCATGTGGGGCTGCGTAAAGGCTCCCCTGGGGAGTTCACTTGTACCCAACGCCTTCCTTTGGGGGCACTTTTGGATGGTCTAAAGGGGCTCGCAACGCATTTCCTGGGGTCTGATTTTTCAGTCGTCTTCGATGACGGCTAGGGCTATGTTTAGGGATGCTCAGAAACAGCGAACCCGGAGGGTCCAGTTGCATGTGGGGCTGCGTAAAGGCTCCCCTGGGGAGTTCTCTTGTACCCAAAGCCTTCCTTTGGTGACACTTTTGGATGGTCCAAAGGGGCTTGCAATGCGTTTTCTGGGGCCCGGATTTTCAGTCGTCTCCTATGCCTGCTAGTGATATATTTTGTGTTGCTCGGAAAAATCGAACCCGAAGGGTCCAGTTGCATGTGGGGCTGAGTAAAGGCTCCCCTGGGGAGTTCTCTTGTACCCAAAGCCTTCCTTTGGTGAAACTTTTGGATGGGCGAAAAAGGCTCGCAACGCATTTCCTGGGGCCTGATTTTTCAGTCGTCATCACTGCCGCATAGGGCTATGTTTAGGGATGCTCGGAAACAGCGAACGCGGAGGGTCCAGTGGCATGTGGGGCTGCGTAAAGGCTCCCCTGGGGAGATCACTTGTACCCAACGCCTTCCTTTGGGGGCACTTTTGGATGGTCTAAAGGGGCTCGCAACGCATTTCCTGGGGCCTGATTTTTCAATCGTCTTCGATGCCGGCTAGGGCTATGTTTAGGGATGCTCAGAAACAGCGAACCCGGAGGGTCCAGTTGCATGTGGGGCTGCGTAAAGGCTCCCCTGGGGAGTTCACTTGTACCCAAAGCCTTCCTTCCGTGACACTTTTGGATGGGCGAAAAGGGCTCGTAACGCATTTCCTGGGGCCTGATTTTTCAGTCGTCATCGCTGCCGGCTAGGGCTATGTTTAGGGATGCTCGGAAACAGCGAACCCGGAGGGTCCAGTTGCATGTGGGACTGCATAAATGCTCCCCTGGGGAGTTCACTTGTACCCAAAGCCTTCCTTTGGTGACACTTTTGGATGGTCCAAAGAGGCTTGCAACGCGTTTTCTGGGGCCCGGGTTTTCAGACTTCTCCCATGCCGGCTAGTGATATATTTAGGTTTGCTCGGAAAAATCGAACCCGGAGAGTCCAGTTGCATGTGGGGCTGCGTAAAGGCTCCCCTGGGGAGTTCATTTGTACCCAAAGCCTTCCTTTGGGGGCACTTTTGGATGGGCGAAAAGGGCTCGCAACGCATTTCCTGTGGCCTGATTTTTCATTCGTCTTCGATGACGGCTAGGGCTATGTTTAGGGATGCTCAGAAACAGCGAACCCGGAGGGTCCAGTTGCATGTGGGGCTGCGTAAAGGCTCCCCTGGGGAGTTCTCTTGTACCCAAAGCCTTCCTTTGGTGACACTTTTGGATGGTCCAAAGGGGCTTGCAATGCGTTTTCTGGGGCCCGGATTTTCAGTCGTCTCCTATGCCTGCTAGTGATATATTTAGGGTTGCTCGGAAAATTCGAACCCGAAGGGTCCAATTGCATGTGGGGCTGCGTAAATGCTCCCCTGGGGAGTTCTCTTGTACCCAAAGCCTTCCTTTGGTGAAACTTTTGGATGGGCGAAAAGGGCTCGCAACGCATTTCCTGGGGCCTGATTTTTCAGTCGTCTTCGATGCCGGCTAGGGCTATGTTTAGGGATGCTCGGAAACAGCGAACGCGGAGGGTCCAGTGGCATGTGGGGCTGCGTAAAGGCTCCCCTGGGGAGTTCACTTGTACCCAACGCCTTCCTTTGGGGGCACTTTTGGATGGTCTAAAGGGGCTCGCAACGCATTTCCTGGGGCCTGATTTTTCATTCGTCTTCGATGCCGGCTAGGGCTATGTTTAGGGATGCTCGGAAACAGCGAACCCGGAGGGTCCAGTTGCATGTGGGGCTGCATAAATGCTCCCCTGGGGAGTTCACTTGTACCCAAAGCCTTCCTTTGGGGGCACTTTTGGATGGGAGAAAAGGGCTCGTAACGCATTTCCCGGGGCCTGATTTTTCAGTCATCATCCATTCCGGCTAGGGCTATGTTTAGGGATGCTCGGAAACAACGAACCCGGAGGGTCCAGTTGCATGTGGGGCTGCGTAAAGGCTCCCCTGGGGAGTTCATTTGTACCCAAAGCCTTCCTTTGGGGGAACTTTTGGATGGGCGAAAAGGCCTCGGAACGCATTTCCTGGGGCCGGATTTTTCAGTCGTCTTCGATGCCGTCTAGGGCTATGTTTAGGGATGCTCGGAAACAGCGAACCCGGAGGGTCCAGTTGCATGTGGGGCTGCGTAAAGGCTCCCCTGGGGAGTTCACTTGTACCCAAAGCCTTCCTTTGGGGGCACTTTTGGATGGGCGAAAAGGCCTCGGAACGCATTTCCTGGGGTCTGATTTTTCAGTCGTCTTCGATGACGGCTAGGGCTATGTTTAGGGATGCTCAGAAACAGCGAACCCGGAGGGTCCAGTTGCATGTGGGGCTGCGTAAAGGCTCCCCTGGGGAGTTCACTTGTACCCAAAGCCTTCCTTCCGTGACACTTTTGGATGGGCGAAAAGGGCTCGTAACGCATTTCCTGGGGCCTGATTTTTCAGTCGTCATCGCTGCCGGCTAGGGCTATGTTTAGGGATGCTCGGAAACAGCGAACCCGGAGGGTCCAGTTGCATGTGGGACTGCATAAATGCTCCCCTGGGGAGTTCACTTGTACCCAAAGCCTTCCTTTGGGGACACTTTTGGATGGTCCAAAGAGGCTTGCAACGCGTTTTCTGGGGCCCGGGTTTTCAGACTTCTCCCATGCCGGCTAGTGATATATTTAGGTTTGCTCGGAAAAATCGAACCCGGAGAGTCCAGTTGCATGTGGGGCTGCGTAAAGGCTCCCCTGGGAAGTTCACTTGTACCCAAAGCCTTTCTTTCGTGACACTTTTGCATGGGCGAAAAGGGTTCGTAACGCATTTCCTGGGGCCTGATTTTTCAGTCGTCATCACTGCCGGCTAGGGATATGTTTAGGGATGCTCGGAAACAGCGAACCCGCAGGGTCCAGTTGCATGTGGGGCTGCGTAAAGGCTCCCCTGGGGAGTTCATTTGTACCCAAAGCCTTCCTTTGGGGGCACTTTTGGATGGGCGAAAAGGGCTCGGAACGCATTTCCTGGGGCCTGATTTTTCATTCGTCTTCGATGCCGGCTAGGGCTATGTTTAGGGATGCTCGGAAACAGCGAACCCGGAGGGTCCAGTTGCATGTGGGGCTGCATAAATGCTCCCCTGGGGAGTTCTCTTGTACACAAAGCCTTCCTTTGGGGGCACATTTGGATGGGCGAAAAGGGCTCGTAACGCATTCCCGGGGCCTGATTTTTCAGTCATCATCCATTCCGGCTAGGGCTATGTTTAGGGATGCTCGGAAACAATGAACCCGGAGGGTCCAGTTGCATGTGGGGCTGCGTAAAGGCTCCCCTGGGGAGTTCACTTGTACCCAAAGCCTTCCTTTGGGGGCACATTTGGATGGGCGAAAAGGGCTCGTAACGCATTTCCCGGGGCCTGATTTTTCAGTCGTCTTCGATGCCGTCTAGGGCTATGTTTAGGGATGCTCGGAAACAGCGAACCCGGAGGGTCCAGTTGCATGTGGGGCTGCGTAAAGGCTCCCCTGGGGAGTTCACTTGTACCCAAAGCCTTCCTTTGGGGCACTTTTGGATGGGCGAAAAGGGCTTGCAACGCATTTCCTGGGGCCTGATTTTTCAGTCGTCTTCGATGCCGGCTAGGGCTATGTTTAGGGATGCTCAGAAACAGCGAACCCGGAGGGTCCAGTTGCATGTGGGGCTGCGTAAAGGCTCCCCTGGGGAGTTCACTTGTACCCAAAGCCTTCCTTTGGTGACACTTTTGGATGGTCCAAAGGGGCTTGCAACGCGTTTTCTGGGGCCCGGGTTTTCAGTCGTCTCCTATGCCTGCTAGTGATATATTTAGGGTTGCTCGGAAAAATCGAACTCGGAGGGTCCCGTTGCATGTGGGGCTGCGTAAAGGCTCCCCTGGGGAGTTCTCTTGTACCCAAAGCCTTCCTTTGGTGAAACTTTTGGATGGGCGAAAAGGGCTCGCAACGCATTTCCTGGGGCCTGATTTTTCAGTCGTCTTCGATGCCGGCTAGGGCTATGTTTAGGGATGCTCGGAAAAATCGAACTCGGAGGGTCCAGTTGCATGTGGGGCTGCGTAAAGGCTCCCCTGGGGAGTTCTCTTGTACCCAAAGCCTTCCTTTGGTGACACTTTTGGATGGTCCAAAGAGGCTTGCAACGCGTTTTCTGGGGCCCGGGTTTTCAGACTTCTCCCATGCTGGCTAGTGATATATTTAGGTTTGCTCGGAAAAATCGAACCCGGAGAGTCCAGTTGCATGTGGGGCTGCGTAAAGGCTCCTCTGGGGAGTTCACTTGTACCCAAAGCCTTCCTTTCGTGACACTTTTGCATGGGCGAAAAGGGTTCGTAACGCATTTCCTGGGGCCTGATTTTTCAGTCGTCATCACTGCCGGCTAGGGCTATGTTTAGGGATGCTCGGAAACAGCGAACCCGGAGGGTCCAGTTGCATGTGGGGCTGCGTAAAGGCTCCCCTGGGGAGTTCATTTGTACCCAAAGCCTTCCTTTGGGGGAACTTTTGGATGGGCGAAAAGGCCTCGGAACGCATTTCCTGTGGCCTGATTTTTCATTCGTCTTCGATGACGGCTAGGGCTATGTTTAGGGATGCTCAGAAACAGCGAACCCGGAGGGTCCAGTTGCATGTGGGGCTGCGTAAAGGCTCCCCTGGGGAGTTCACTTGTACCCAAAGCCTTCCTTTGGTGACACTTTTGGATGGTCCAAAGGGGCTTGCAACGCGTTTTCTGGGGCCCGGGTTTTCAGTCGTCTCCTATGCCTGCTAGTGATATATTTAGGGTTGCTCGGAAAAATCGAACTCGGAGGGTCCCGTTGCATGTGGGGCTGCGTAAAGGCTCCCCTGGGGAGTTCTCTTGTACCCAAAGCCTTCCTTTGGTGAAACTTTTGGATGGGCGAAAAGGGCTCGCAACGCATTTCCTGGGGCCTGATTTTTCAGTCGTCTTCGATGCCGGCTAGGGCTATGTTTAGGGATGCTCGGAAAAATCGAACTCGGAGGGTCCAGTTGCATGTGGGGCTGCGTAAAGGCTCCCCTGGGGAGTTCTCTTGTACCCAAAGCCTTCCTTTGGTGACACTTTTGGATGGTCCAAAGAGGCTTGCAACGCGTTTTCTGGGGCCCGGGTTTTCAGACTTCTCCCATGCTGGCTAGTGATATATTTAGGTTTGCTCGGAAAAATCGAACCCGGAGAGTCCAGTTGCATGTGGGGCTGCGTAAAGGCTCCTCTGGGGAGTTCACTTGTACCCAAAGCCTTCCTTTCGTGACACTTTTGCATGGGCGAAAAGGGTTCGTAACGCATTTCCTGGGGCCTGATTTTTCAGTCGTCATCACTGCCGGCTAGGGCTATGTTTAGGGATGCTCGGAAACAGCGAACCCGGAGGGTCCAGTTGCATGTGGGGCTGCGTAAAGGCTCCCCTGGGGAGTTCATTTGTACCCAAAGCCTTCCTTTGGGGGCACTTTTGGATGGGCGAAAAGGGCGCGCAACGCATTTCCTGGGGCCTGATTTTTCAATCGTCTTCGATGACGGCTAGGGCTATGTTTAGGGATGCTCAGAAACAGCGAACCCGGAGGGTCCAGTTGCATGTGGGGCTGCATAAATGCTCCCCTGGGGAGTTCACTTGTACCCAAAACCTTCCTTTGGGGGCACTTTTGGATGGGCGAAAAGGCCTCGTAACGCATTTCCTGGGGCCTGATTTTTCAGTCGTCATCACTGCCGCATAGGGCTATGTTTAGGGATGCTCGGAAACAGCGAACCCGGAGGGTCCAGTTGCATGTGGGGCTGCGTAAAGGCTCCCCTGGGGAGTTCATTTGTACCCAAAGCCTTCCTTTGGGGGCACTTTTGGATGGGCGAAAAGGCCTCGGAACGCATTTCCTGGGGCCTGATTTTTCAGTCGTCATCACTGCCGGCTAGGGCTATGTTTAGGGATGCTCGGAAACAGCGAACCCGGAGGGTCCAGTTGCATGTGGGGCTGCGTAAAGGCTCCCCTGGGGAGTTCACTTGTACCCAAAGCCTTCCTTTGGGGGCACTTTTGGATGGGCGAAAAGGCCTCGGAACGCATTTCCTGGGGTCTGATTTTTCAGTCGTCTTCGATGACGGCTAGGGCTATGTTTAGGGATGCTCAGAAACAGCGAACCCGGAGGGTCCAGTTGCATGTGGGGCTGCGTAAAGGCTCCCCTGGGGAGTTCTCTTGTACCCAAAGCCTTCCTTTGGTGACACTTTTGGATGGTCCAAAGGGGCTTGCAACGCGTTTTCTGGGGCCCGGATTTTCAGTCGTCTCCTATGCCTGCTAGTGATATATTTAGGGTTGCTCGGAAAAATCGAACCCGAAGGGTCCAGTTGCATGTGGGGCTGAGTAAAGGCTCCCCTGGGGAGTTCTCTTGTACCCAAAGCCTTCCTTTGGTGAAACTTTTGGATGGGCGAAAAGGGCTCGCAACGCATTTCCTTGGGCCTGATTTTTCAGTCGTCATCACTGCCGGCTAGGGATATGTTTAGGGATGCTCGGAAACAGCGAACCCGCAGGGTCCAGTTGCATGTGGGGCTGCGTAAAGGCTCCCCTGGGGAGTTCATTTGTACCCAAAGCCTTCCTTTGGGGGCACTTTTGGATGGGCGAAAAGGGCTTGCAACGCATTTCCTGGGGCCTTATTTTTCAGTCGTCTTCGATGACGGCTAGGGCTATGTTTAGGGATGCTCAGAAACAGCGAACCCGGAGGGTCCAGTTGCATGTGGGGCTGCGTAAAGGCTCCCCTGGGGAGTTCTCTTGTACCCAAAGCCTTCCTTTGGTGACACTTTTGGATGGTCCAAAGGGGCTTGCAATGCGTTTTCTGGGGCCCGGATTTTCAGTCGTCTCCTATGCCTGCTAGTGATATATTTAGGGTTGCTCGGAAAATTCGAACCCGAAGGGTCCAGTTGCATGTGGGGCTGCGTAAATGCTCCCCTGGGGAGTTCTCTTGTACCCAAAGCCTTCCTTTGGTGAAACTTTTGGATGGGCGAAAAGGGCTCGCAACGCATTTCCTGGGGCCTGATTTTTCAGTCGTCTTCGATGCCGGCTAGGGCTATGTTTAGGGATGCTCGGAAACAGCGAACGCGGAGGGTCCAGTGGCATGTGGGGCTGCGTAAAGGCTCCCCTGGGGAGTTCACTTGTACCCAACGCCTTCCTTTGGGGGTACTTTTGGATGGTCTAAAGGGGCTCGCAACGCATTTCCTGGGGCCTGATTTTTCAGTCGTCTTCGATGCCGGCTAGGGCTATGTTTAGGGATGCTCGGAAACAGCGAACCCGGAGGGTCCAGTTGCATGTGGGGCTGCATAAATGCTCCCCTGGGGAGTTCACTTGTACACAAAGCCTTCCTTTGGGGGCACTTTTGGATGGGAGAAAAGGGCTCGTAACGCATTTCCCGGGGCCTGATTTTTCAGTCATCATCCATTCCGGCTAGGGCTATGTTTAGGGATGCTCGGAAACAACGAACCCGGAGGGTCCAGTTGCATGTGGGGCTGCGTAAAGGCTCCCCTGGGGAGTTCATTTGTACCCAAAGCCTTCCTTTGGGGGAACTTTTGGATGGGCGAAAAGGCCTCGGAACGCATTTCCTGGGGCCTGATTTTTCAGTCGTCTTCGATGCCGTCTAGGGCTATGTTTAGGGATGCTCGGAAACAGCGAACCCGGAGGGTCCAGTTGCATGTGGGGCTGCGTAAAGGCTCCCCTGGGGAGTTCACTTGTACCCAAAGCCTTCCTTTGGGGGCACTTTTGGATGGGCGAAAAGGCCTCGGAACGCATTTCCTGGGGTCTGATTTTTCAGTCGTCTTCGATGACGGCTAGGGCTATGTTTAGGGATGCTCAGAAACAGCGAACCCGGAGGGTCCAGTTGCATGTGGGGCTGCGTAAAGGCTCCCCTGGGGAGTTCACTTGTACCCAAAGCCTTCCTTCCGTGACACTTTTGGATGGGCGAAAAGGGCTCGTAACGCATTTCCTGGGGCCTGATTTTTCAGTCGTCATCGCTGCCGGCTAGGGCTATGTTTAGGGATGCTCGGAAACAGCGAACCCGGAGGGTCCAGTTGCATGTGGGACTGCATAAATGCTCCCCTGGGGAGTTCACTTGTACCCAAAGCCTTCCTTTGGGGGCACTTTTGGATGGGCGAAAAGGCCTCGGAACGCATTTCCTGGGGTCTGATTTTTCAGTCGTCTTCGATGACGGCTAGGGCTATGTTTAGGGATGCTCAGAAACAGCGAACCCGGAGGGTCCAGTTGCATGTGGGGGCTGCGTAAAGGCTCCCCTGGGGAGTTCTCTTGTACCCAAAGCCTTCCTTTGGTGACACTTTTGGATGGTCCAAAGGGGCTTGCAACGCGTTTTCTGGGGCCCGGATTTTCAGTCGTCTCCTATGCCTGCTAGTGATATATTTAGGGTTGCTCGGAAAAATCGAACCCGAAGGTCCAGTTGCATGTGGGGCTGAGTAAAGGCTCCCCTGGGGAGTTCTCTTGTACCCAAAGCCTTCCTTTGGTGAAACTTTTGGATGGGCGAAAAGGGCTCGCAACGCATTTCCTGGGGCCTGATTTTTCAGTCGTCATCACTGCCGGCTAGGGATATGTTTAGGGATGCTCGGAAACAGCGAACGCGGAGGGTCCAGTGGCATGTGGGGCTGCGTAAAGGCTCCCCTGGGGAGATCACTTGTACCCAACGCCTTCCTTTGGGGGCACTTTTGGATGGTCTAAAGGGGCTCGTAACGCATTTCCTTGGGCCTGATTTTTCAGTCGTCATCACTGCCGGCTAGGGCTATGTTTAGGGATGCTCGGAAACAGCGAACCCGCAGGGTCCAGTTGCATGTGGGGCTGCGTAAAGGCTCCCCTGGGGAGTTCATTTGTACCCAAAGCCTTCCTTTGGGGGCACTTTTGGATGGGCGAAAAGGGCTCGCAACGCATTTCCTGGGGCCTTATTTTTCAGTCGTCTTCGATGCCGGCTAGGGCTATGTTTAGGGATGCTCAGAAACAGCGAACCCGGAGGGTCCAGTTGCATGTGGGGCTGCGTAAAGGCTCCCCTGGGGAGTTCTCTTGTACCCAAAGCCTTCCTTTGGTGACACTTTTGGATGGTCCAAAGGGGCTTGCAATGCGTTTTCTGGGGCCCGGATTTTCAGTCGTCTCCTATGCCTGCTAGTGATATATTTAGGGTTGCTCGGAAAATTCGAACCCGAAGGGTCCAGTTGCATGTGGGGCTGCGTAAATGCTCCCCTGGGGAGTTCTCTTGTACCCAAAGCCTTCCTTTGGTGAAACTTTTGGATGGGCGAAAAGGGCTCGCAACGCATTTCCTGGGGCCTGATTTTTCAGTCGTCTTCGATGCCGGCTAGGGCTATGTTTAGGGATGCTCGGAAACAGCGAACGCGGAGGGTCCAGTGGCATGTGGGGCTGCGTAAAGGCTCCCCTGGGGAGTTCACTTGTACCCAACGCCTTCCTTTGGGGGTACTTTTGGATGGTCTAAAGGGGCTCGCAACGCATTTCCTGGGGCCTGATTTTTCAGTCGTCTTCGATGCCGGCTAGGGCTATGTTTAGGGATGCTCGGAAACAGCGAACCCGGAGGGTCCAGTTGCATGTGGGGCTGCATAAATGCTCCCCTGGGGAGTTCACTTGTACACAAAGCCTTCCTTTGGGGGCACTTTTGGATGGGAGAAAAGGGCTCGTAACGCATTTCCCGGGGCCTGATTTTTCAGTCATCATCCATTCCGGCTAGGGCTATGTTTAGGGATGCTCGGAAACAACGAACCCGGAGGGTCCAGTTGCATGTGGGGCTGCGTAAAGGCTCCCCTGGGGAGTTCATTTGTACCCAAAGCCTTCCTTTGGGGGAACTTTTGGATGGGCGAAAAGGCCTCGGAACGCATTTCCTGGGGCCTGATTTTTCAGTCGTCTTCGATGCCGTCTAGGGCTATGTTTAGGGATGCTCGGAAACAGCGAACCCGGAGGGTCCAGTTGCATGTGGGGCTGCGTAAAGGCTCCCCTGGGGAGTTCACTTGTACCCAAAGCCTTCCTTTGGGGGCACTTTTGGATGGGCGAAAAGGCCTCGGAACGCATTTCCTGGGGTCTGATTTTTCAGTCGTCTTCGATGACGGCTAGGGCTATGTTTAGGGATGCTCAGAAACAGCGAACCCGGAGGGTCCAGTTGCATGTGGGGCTGCGTAAAGGCTCCCCTGGGGAGTTCACTTGTACCCAAAGCCTTCCTTCCGTGACACTTTTGGATGGGCGAAAAGGGCTCGTAACGCATTTCCTGGGGCCTGATTTTTCAGTCGTCATCGCTGCCGGCTAGGGCTATGTTTAGGGATGCTCGGAAACAGCGAACCCGGAGGGTCCAGTTGCATGTGGGACTGCATAAATGCTCCCCTGGGGAGTTCACTTGTACCCAAAGCCTTCCTTTGGTGACACATTTGGATGGTCCAAAGAGGCTTGCAACGCGTTTTCTGGGGCCCGGGTTTTCAGACTTCTCCCATGCCGGCTAGTGATATATTTAGGTTTGCTCGGAAAAATCGAACCCGGAGAGTCCAGTTGCATGTGGGGCTGCGTAAAGGCTCCCCTGGGAAGTTCACTTGTACCCAAAGCCTTCCTTTGGGGGCACTTTTGGATGGGCGAAAAGGGCTCGCAACGCATTTCCTGGGGCCTGATTTTTCATTCGTCTTCGATGCCGGCTAGGGCTATGTTTAGGGATGCTCGGAAACAGCGAACCCGGAGGGTCCAGTTGCATGTGGGGCTGCATAAAGGCTCCCCTGGGGAGTTCACTTGTACCCAAAGCCTTCCTTTGGGGGCACATTTGGATGGGCGAAAAGGGCTCGTAACGCATTTCCCGGGGCCTGATTTTTCAGTCATCATCCTTTCCGGCTAGGGCTATGTTTAGGGATGCTCGGAAACAACGAACCCGGAGGGTCCAGTTGCATGTGGGGCTGCGTAAAGGCTCCCCTGGGGAGTTCAATTGTACCCAAAGCCTTCCTTCCGTGACACTTTTGGATGGGCGAAAAGGGCTTGCAACGCATTTCCTGGGGCCTGATTTTTCAGTCGTCTTCGATGCCGGCTAGGGCTATGTTTAGGGATGCTCAGAAACAGCGAACCCGGAGGGTCCAGTTGCATGTGGGGCTGCGTAAAGGCTCCCCTGGGGAGTTCACTTGTACCCAAAGCCTTCCTTTGGTGACACTTTTGGATGGTCCAAAGGGGCTTGCAACGCGTTTTCTGGGGCCCGGGTTTTCAGTCGTCTCCTATGCCTGCTAGTGATATATTTAGGGTTGCTCGGAAAAATCGAACTCGGAGGGTCCCGTTGCATGTGGGGCTGCGTAAAGGCTCCCCTGGGGAGTTCTCTTGTACCCAAAGCCTTCCTTTGGTGACACTTTTGGATGGGTGAAAAGGGCTCGCAACGCATTTCCTGGGGCCTGATTTTTCAGTCGTCTTCGATGCCGGCTAGGGCTATGTTTAGGGATGCTCGGAAAAATCGAACTCGGAGGGTCCAGTTGCATGTGGGGCTGCGTAAAGGCTCCCCTGGGGAGTTCTCTTGTACCCAAAGCCTTCCTTTGGTGACACTTTTGGATGGTCCAAAGAGGCTTGCAACGCATTTTCTGGGGCCCGGGTTTTCAGACTTCTCCCATGCTGGCTAGTGATATATTTAGGTTTGCTCGGAAAAATCGAACCCGGAGAGTCCAGTTGCATGTGGGGCTGCGTAAAGGCTCCTCTGGGGAGTTCACTTGTACCCAAAGCCTTCCTTTCGTGACACTTTTGCATGGGCGAAAAGGGTTCGTAACGCATTTCCTGGGGCCTGATTTTTCAGTCGTCATCACTGCCGGCTAGGGCTATGTTTAGGGATGCTCGGAAACAGCGAACCCGGAGGGTCCAGTTGCATGTGGGGCTGCGTAAAGGCTCCCCTGGGGAGTTCATTTGTACCCAAAGCCTTCCTTTGGGGGCACTTTTGGATGGGCGAAAAGAGCGCGCAACGCATTTCCTGGGGCCTGATTTTTCATTCGTCTTCGATGACGGCTAGGGCTATGTTTAGGGATGCTCAGAAACAGCGAACCCGGAGGGTCCAGTTGCATGTGGGGCTGCATAAATGCTCCCCTGGGGAGTTCACTTGTACCCAAAGCCTTCCTTTGGGGGCACATTTGGATGGGCGAAAAGGGCTCGTAACGCATTTCCCGGGGCCTGATTTTTCAGTCATCATCCATTCCGGCTAGGGCTATGTTTAGGGATGCTCGGAAACAACGAACCCGGAGGGTCCAGTTGCATGTGGGGCTGCGTAAAGGCTCCCCTGGGGAGTTCACTTGTACCCAAAGCCTTCCTTTGGGGGCACATTTGGATGGGCGAAAAGGGCTCGTAACGCATTTCCCGGGGCCTGATTTTTCAGTCATCATCCATTCCGGCTAGGGCTATGTTTAGGGATGCTCGGAAACAACGAACCCGGAGGGTCCAGTTGCATGTGGGGGTGCGTAAAGGCTCCCCTGGGGAGTTCACTTGTACCCAAAGCCTTCCTTTGGGGGCACTTTTGGATGGGCGAAAAGGGCTTGCAACGCATTTCCTGGGGCCTGATTTTTCAGTCGTCTTCGATGCCGGCTAGGGCTATGTTTAGGGATGCTCAGAAACAGCGAACCCGGAGGGTCCAGTTGCATGTGGGGGTGCGTAAAGGCTCCCCTGGGGAGTTCACTTGTACCCAAAGCCTTCCTTTGGTGACACTTTTGCATGGTCCAAAGAGGCTTGCAATGCGTTTTCTGGGGCCCGGGTTTTCAGACTTCTCCCATGCCGGCTAGTGATATATTTAGGTTTGCTCGGAAAAATCGAACCCGGAGAGTCCAGTTGCATGTGGGGCTGCGTAAAGGCTCCCCTGGGGAGTTCACTTGTACCCAAAGCCTTCCTTTCGTGACACTTTTGCATGGGCGAAAAGGGTTCGTAACGCATTTCCTGGGGCCTGATTTTTCAGTCGTCATCACTGACTCATAGGGCTATGTTTAGGGATGCTCGGAAACAGCGAACCCGGAGGGTCCAGTTGCATGTGGGGCTGCGTAAAGGCTCCCCTGGGGAGTTCATTTGTACCCAAAGCCTTCCTTTGGGGGCACTTTTGGATGGGCGAAAAGGCCTCGGAACGCATTTCCTGGGGCCTGATTTTTCAGTCGTCATCACTGCCGGCTAGGGCTATGTTTAGGGATGCTCGGAAACAGCGAACCCGGAGGGTCCAAGTTGCATGTGGGGCTGCGTAAAGGCTCCCCTGGGGAGTTCACTTGTACCCAAAGCCTTCCTTTGGGGGCACTTTTGGATGGGCGAAAAGGCCTCGGAACGCATTTCCTGTGGTCTGATTTTTCAGTCATCTTCGATGACGGCTAGGGCTATGTATAGGGATGCTCAGAAACAGCGAACCCGGAGGGTCCAGTTGCATGTGGGGCTGCGTAAAGGCTCCCCTGGGGAGTTCTCTTGTACCCAAAGCCTTCCTTTGGTGACACTTTTGGATGGTCCAAAGGGGCTTGCAACGCGTTTTCTGGGGCCCGGATTTTCAGTCGTCTCCTATGCCTGCTAGTGATATATTTAGGGTTGCTCGGAAAAATCGAACCCGAAGGGTCCAGTTGCATGTGGGGCTGAGTAAAGGCTCCCCTGGGGAGTTCTCTTGTACCCAAAGCCTTCCTTTGGTGAAACTTTTGGATGGCCGAAAAAGGCTCGCAACGCATTTCCTGGGGCCTGATTTTTCAGTCGTCATCACTGCCGCATAGGGCTATGTTTAGGGATGCTCGGAAACAGCGAACGCGGAGGGTCCAGTGGCATGTGGGGCTGCGTAAAGGCTCCCCTGGGGAGATCACTTGTACCCAACGCCTTCCTTTGGGGGCACTTTTGGATGGTCTAAAGGGGCTCGCAACGCATTTCCTGGGGCCTGATTTTTCAATCGTCTTCGATGCCGGCTAGGGCTATGTTTAGGGATGCTCAGAAACAGCGAACCCGGAGGGTCCAGTTGCATGTGGGTCTCCGTAAAGGCTCCCCTGGGGAGTTCACTTGTACCCAAAGCCTTCCTTCCGTGACACTTTTGGATGGGCGAAAAGGGCTCGTAACGCATTTCCTGGGGCCTGATTTTTCAGTCGTCATCGCTGCCGGCTAGGGCTATGTTTAGGGATGCTCGGAAACAGCGAACCCGGAGGGTCCAGTTGCATGTGGGACTGCATAAATGCTCCCCTGGGGAGTTCACTTGTACCCAAAGCCTTCCTTTGGTGACACTTTTGGATGGTCCAAAGAGGCTTGCAACGCGTTTTCTGGGGCCCGGGTTTCAGACTTCTCCCATGCCGGCTAGTGATATATTTAGGGTTGCTCGGAAAAATCGAACCCGGAGAGTCCAGTTGCATGTGGGGCTGCGTAAAGGCTCCCCTGGGAAGTTCACTTGTACCCAAAGCCTTCCTTTCGTGACACTTTTGCATGGGCGAAAAGGGTTCGTAACGCATTTCCTGGGGCCTGATTTTTCAGTCGTCATCACTGCCGGCTAGGGCTATGTTTAGGGATGCTCGGAAACAGCGAACCCGGAGGGTCCAGTTGCATGTGGGGCTGCGTAAAGGCTCCCCTGGGGAGTTCATTTGTACCCAAAGCCTTCCTTTGGGGGCACATTTGGATGGGCGAAAAGGCCTCGGAACGCATTTCCTGGGGCCGGATTTTTCAGTCGTCTTCGATGCCGTCTAGGGCTATGTTTAGGGATGCTCGGAAACAGCGAACCCGGAGGGTCCAGTTGCATGTGGGGCTGCGTAAAGGCTCCCCTGGGGAGTTCACTTGTACCCAAAGCCTTCCTTTGGGGGCACTTTTGGATGGGCGAAAAGGGCTCGGAACGCATTTCCTGGGGCCTGATTTTTCAGTCGTCTTCGATGACGGCTAGGGCTATGTTTAGGGATGCTCAGAAACAGCGAACCCGGAGGGTCCAGTTGCATGTGGGGCTGCGTAAAGGCTCCCCTGGGGAGTTCTCTTGTACCCAAAGTCTTCCTTTGGTGACACTTTTGGATGGTCCAAAGGGGCTTGCAACGCGTTTTCTGGGGCCCGGGTTTTCAGTCGTCTCCTATGCCTGCTAGTGATATATTTAGGGTTGCTCGGAAAAATCGAACCCGAAGGGTCCAGTTGCATGTGGGGCTGAGTAAAGGCTCCCCTGGGGAGTTCTCTTGTACCCAAAGCCTACCTTTGGGGGCACTTTTGGATGGGCGAAAAGGGCTCGCAACGCATTTCCTGGGGCCTGATTTTTCAGTCGTCTTCGATGCCGGCTAGTGCTATGTTTAGGGATGCTTGGAAACAGCGAACCCGGAGGGTCCAGTTGCATGTGGGGCTTGTGGGGCTGCGTAAAGGCTCCCCTGGGGAGTTCTCTTATACCCATAGTCTTCCTTTGGGGGCACATTTGGATGGGCGAAAAGGCCTCGAACGCATTTCCTGGGGACTAATTTTCACTCGTCTCCGATGACGGCTAGTGCTACTTTTAGGTTTGCTCAGGACAGCGAACCCGGAGGGTCCAGTTGCATGTGGGGCTGCGTAAAGGCTCCCCTGGGGAGTTCTCTTATACCCATAGTCTTCCTTTGGGGGCACATTTGGATGCGCGAAAAGGGCTTGCAACGCATTTCCTGGGCCTGATTTTTCATTCGTCTCCGATGACGGCTAGGGCTACGTTTAGGTTTGCTCAGGAACAGCGAACCCGGAGGGTCCAGTTGCATGTGGGCTGCGTAAAGGCTCCCCTGGGGAGTTCACTTGTACCCAAAGCCTTCCTTTGGTGACACTTTTGGATGGTCCAAAGGGGCTTGCAACGCGTTTTCTGGGGCCCGGGTTTTCAGTCTTCTCCCATGCCGGCTAGTGAAATATTTAGGGTTGCTCGGAAAAATTGAACCCGCAGGGTCCAGTTGCATGTGGGGCTGCGTAAAGGCTCCCCTGTGAGTTCATTTGTACCCAAAGCCTTCCTTTGGGGGCACTTTTGGATGGGCGAAAAGGGCTCGGAACGCATTTCCTGGGGCCTGATTTTTCAGTCGTCTTAGATGCCGGCTAGGGCTATGTTTAGGGATGCTTGGAAACAGCGAACCCGGAGGGTCCAGTTGCATGTGGGGCTGCGTAAAGGCTCCCCTGGGGAGTTCACTTGTACCCAAAGCCTTCCTTTAGGTGCACTTTTGCATGGGCGAAAAGGGTTCGTAACGCATTTCCTGGGGCCGGATTTTTCAGTCGTCATCACTGCCGGCTAGGGCTATGTTTAGGGATGCTCGGAAACAGCGAACCCGCAGGGTCCAGTTGCATGTGGGGCTGCGTAAAGGCTCCCCTGGGAGTTCACTTGTACACAGCCTTCCTTTGGGGGCACATTTTAATGGGCGAAAAGGGCTCGTAACGCATTTCCCGGGGCCTGATTTTTCAGTCATCATCCATTCCGGCTAGGGCTATGTTTAGGGATGCTCGGAAACAACGAACCCGGATGGTCCAGTTGCATGTGGGGCTGCGTAAAGGCTCCCCTGGGGAGTTCACTTGTACCCAAAGCCTTCCTTTGGGGGCACATTTGGATGGGCGAAAAGGGCTCGTAACGCATTTCCCGGGGCCTGATTTTTCAGTCATCATCCATTCCGGCTAGGGCTATGTTTAGGGATGCTCGGAAACAACGAACCCGGAGAGTCCAGTTGCATGTGGGGCTGCGTAAATGCTCCCCTGGGGAGTTCACTTGTACCCAAAGCCTTCCTTTGGGTGCACTTTTGGATGGGCGAAAAGGGCTTGCAACGCATTTCCTGGGGCCTGATTTTTCAGTCGTCTTCGATGCCGGCTAGGGCTATGTTTAGGGATGCTCAGAAACAGCGAACCCGGAGGGTCCAGTTGCATGTGGGGCTGCGTAAAGGCTCCCCTGGGGAGTTCACTTGTACCCAAAGCCTTCCTTCCGTGACACTTTTGGATGGGCGAAAAGGGCTCGTAACGCATTTCCTGGGGCCTGATTTTTCAGTCGTCATCGCTGCCGGCTACGGCTATGTTTAGGGATGCTCGGAAACAGCGAACCCGGAGGGTCCAGTTGCATGTGGGACTGCATAAATGCTCCCCTGGGGAGTTCACTTGTACCCAAAGCCTTCCTTTGGTGACACTTTTGGATGGTCCAAAGAGGCTTGCAACGCGTTTTCTGCGGCCCGGGTTTTCAGACTTCTCCCATGCCGGCTAGTGATATATTTAGGGTTGCTCGGAAAAATCGAACCCGGAGAGTCCAGTTGCATGTGGGGCTGCGTAAAGGCTCCCCTGGGGAGTTCACTTGTACCCAAAGCCTTCTTTCGTGACACTTTTGCATGGGCGAAAAGGGTTCGTAACGCATTTCCTGGGGCCTGATTTTTCAGTCGTCATCACTGCCGCATAGGGCTATGTTTAGGGATGCTCGGAAACAGCGAACCCGGAGGTCCAGTTGCATGTGGGGCTGCGTAAAGGCTCCCCTGGGGAGTTCATTTGTACCCAAAGCCTTCCTTTGGGGGCACTTTTGGATGGGCGAAAAGGCCTCGGAACGCATTTCCTGGGGCCGGATTTTTCAGTCGTCTTCGATGCCGTCTAGGGCTATGTTTAGGGATGCTCGGAAACAGCGAACCCGGAGGGTCCAGTTGCATGTGGGGCTGCGTAAAGGCTCCCTGGGGAGTTCACTTGTTCCCAAAGCCTTCCTTTGGGGGCACTTTTGGATGGGCGAAAAGGGCTCGTAACGCATTTCCTGGGGTCTGATTTTTCAGTCGTCTTCGATGACGTCTAGGGCTATGTTTAGGGATGCTCAGAAACAGCGAACCCGGAGGGTCCCAGTTGCATGTGGGGCTGCGTAAAGGCTCCCTGGGGAGTTCTCTTGTACCCAAAGCCTTCCTTTGGTGACACTTTTGGATGGTCCAAAGGGGCTTGCAACGCGTTTTCTGGGGCTCGGGTTTTCAGTCGTCTCCTATGCCTGCTAGTGATATATTTAGGGTTCCTCGGAAAAATCAAACCCGAAGGGTCCCGTTGCATGTGGGGCTGCGTAAAGGCTCCCCTGGGGAGTTCTCTTGTACCCAAAGCCTTCCTTTGGTGAAACTTTTGGATGGGCGAAAAGGGCTCGCAACGCATTTCCTGGGGCCTGATTTTTCAGTCGTCTTCGATGCCGGCTAGGGCTATGTTTAGGGATGCTCGGAAAAATCGAACTCGGACGGGTCCAGTTGCATGTGGGGCTGCGTAAAGGCTCCCCTGGGGAGTTCTCTTGTACCCAAAGCCTTCTTTTGGTGACACTTTTGGAGCCGCGAAAAGGGCTTGGAACACATTTCCAGGGGCCTGATTTTTCATTCGTCTCCGATGACGGCTAGGGCTACGTTTAGGTTTGCTCAGGAACAGCTAACCCGGAGGGTCCAGTTGCATGTGGGGCTGCGTAAAGGCTCCCCTGGGGAGTTCACTTGTACCCAAAGCCTTCCTTTGGGGGCACATTTGGATGGGCGAAAAGGGCTCGGAACGCATTTCCTGGGGCCTGATTTTTCAGTTGTCTTCGATGCCGGCTAGGGATGTGTTTACGGATGCTCGGAAACAGCGAACGCGGAGGGTCCAGTTGCATGTGGGGCTGCGTAAAGGCTCCCCTGGGGAGTTCACTTGTACCCAAAGCCTTCCTTTGGGGGCACTTTTGGATGGGCGAAAAGGGCTCGCAACGCATTTCCTGGGGCCTGATTTTTCAGTCGTCTTCGATGCCGGCTAGGGCTATGTTTAGGGATGCTCGGAAACAGCGAACCCGGAGGGTCCAGTTGCATGTGGGGCTGCGTAAAGTCTCCCCTGGGGAGTTCTCTTATACCCATAGTCTTCCTTTGGGGGCACTTTTGGATGGGCGAAAAGGGCGCGCAACGCATTTCCTGAGGCCTGATTTTTCAGTTGTCTTCGATGCCGGCTAGGTCTATGTTTAGGGATGCTCGGAAACAGCGAACCCGGAGGGTCCAGTTGCATGTGGGGCTGCGTAAAGGCTCCCCTGGGGAGTTCTCTTGTACCCAAAGCCTACCTTTGGGGGCACTTTTGGATGGGCGAAAAGGGCTCGCAACGCATTTCCTGGGGCCTGATTTTTCAGTCGTCTTCGATGCCGGCTAGTGCTATGTTTAGGGATGCTTGGAAACAGCGAACCCGGAGGGTCCAGTTGCATGTGGGGCTGCGTAAAGGCTCCCCTGGGGAGTTCTCTTATACCCATAGTCTTCCTTTGGGGGCACATTTGGATGGGCGAAAAGGCCTCGGAACGCATTTCCTGGGGACTAATTTTCACTCGTCTCCGATGACGGCTAGTGCTACTTTTAGGTTTGCTCAGGAACAGCGAACCCGGAGGGTCCAGTTGCATGTGGGGCTGCGTAAAGGCTCCCCTGGGGAGTTCTCTTATACCCATAGTCTTCCTTTGGGGGCACATTTGGATGCGCGAAAAGGGCTTGCAACGCATTTCCTGGGGCCTGATTTTTCATTCGTCTCCGATGACGGCTAGGGCTACGTTTAGGTTTGCTCAGGAACAGCGAACCCGGAGGGTCCAGTTGCATGTGGGGCTGCGTAAAGGCTCCCCTGGGGAGTTCACTTGTACCCAAAGCCTTCCTTTGGTGACACTTTTGGATGGTCCAAAGGGGCTTGCAACGCGTTTTCTGGGGCCCGGGTTTTCAGTCTTCTCCCATGCCGGCTAGTGAAATATTTAGGGTTGCTCGGAAAAATTGAACCCGCAGGGTCCAGTTGCATGTGGGGCTGCGTAAAGGCTCCCCTGGTGAGTTCATTTGTACCCAAAGCCTTCCTTTGGGGGCACTTTTGGATGGGCGAAAAGGGCTCGGAACGCATTTCCTGGGGCCTGATTTTTCAGTCGTCTTAGATGCCGGCTAGGGCTATGTTTAGGGATGCTTGGAAACAGCGAACCCGGAGGGTCCAGTTGCATGTGGGGCTGCGTAAAGGCTCCCCTGGGGAGTTCACTTGTACCCAAAGCCTTCCTTTAGGTGCACTTTTGCATGGGCGAAAAGGGTTCGTAACGCATTTCCTGGGGCCGGATTTTTCAGTCGTCATCACTGCCGGCTAGGGCTATGTTTAGGGATGCTCGGAAACAGCGAACCCGCAGGGTCCAGTTGCATGTGGGGCTGCGTAAAGGCTCCCCTGGGGAGTTCACTTGTACACAAAGCCTTCCTTTGGGGGCACATTTTAATGGGCGAAAAGGGCTCGTAACGCATTTCCCGGGGCCTGATTTTTCAGTCATCATCCATTCCGGCTAGGGCTATGTTTAGGGATGCTCGGAAACAACGAACCCGGATGGTCCAGTTGCATGTGGGGCTGCGTAAAGGCTCCCCTGGGGAGTTCACTTGTACCCAAAGCCTTCCTTTGGGGGCACATTTGGATGGGCGAAAAGGGCTCGTAACGCATTTCCCGGGGCCTGATTTTTCAGTCATCATCCATTCCGGCTAGGGCTATGTTTAGGGATGCTCGGAAACAACGAACCCGGAGAGTCCAGTTGCATGTGGGGCTGCGTAAATGCTCCCCTGGGGAGTTCACTTGTACCCAAAGCCTTCCTTTGGGTGCACTTTTGGATGGGCGAAAAGGGCTTGCAACGCATTTCCTGGGGCCTGATTTTTCAGTCGTCTTCGATGCCGGCTAGGGCTATGTTTAGGGATGCTCAGAAACAGCGAACCCGGAGGGTCCAGTTGCATGTGGGGCTGCGTAAAGGCTCCCCTGGGGAGTTCACTTGTACCCAAAGCCTTCCTTCCGTGACACTTTTGGATGGGCGAAAAGGGCTCGTAACGCATTTCCTGGGGCCTGATTTTTCAGTCGTCATCGCTGCCGGCTACGGCTATGTTTAGGGATGCTCGGAAACAGCGAACCCGGAGGGTCCAGTTGCATGTGGGACTGCATAAATGCTCCCCTGGGGAGTTCACTTGTACCCAAAGCCTTCCTTTGGTGACACTTTTGGATGGTCCAAAGAGGCTTGCAACGCGTTTTCTGCGGCCCGGGTTTTCAGACTTCTCCCATGCCGGCTAGTGATATATTTAGGGTTGCTCGGAAAAATCGAACCCGGAGAGTCCAGTTGCATGTGGGGCTGCGTAAAGGCTCCCCTGGGGAGTTCACTTGTACCCAAAGCCTTCCTTTCGTGACACTTTTGCATGGGCGAAAAGGGTTCGTAACGCATTTCCTGGGGCCTGATTTTTCAGTCGTCATCACTGCCGCATAGGGCTATGTTTAGGGATGCTCGGAAACAGCGAACCCGGAGGGTCCAGTTGCATGTGGGGCTGCGTAAAGGCTCCCCTGGGGAGTTCATTTGTACCCAAAGCCTTCCTTTGGGGGCACTTTTGGATGGGCGAAAAGGCCTCGGAACGCATTTCCTGGGGCCGGATTTTTCAGTCGTCTTCGATGCCGTCTAGGGCTATGTTTAGGGATGCTCGGAAACAGCGAACCCGGAGGGTCCAGTTGCATGTGGGGCTGCGTAAAGGCTCCCCTGGGGAGTTCACTTGTTCCCAAAGCCTTCCTTTGGGGGCACTTTTGGATGGGCGAAAAGGGCTCGTAACGCATTTCCTGGGGTCTGATTTTTCAGTCGTCTTCGATGACGTCTAGGGCTATGTTTAGGGATGCTCAGAAACAGCGAACCCGGAGGGTCCAGTTGCATGTGGGGCTGCGTAAAGGCTCCCCTGGGGAGTTCTCTTGTACCCAAAGCCTTCCTTTGGTGACACTTTTGGATGGTCCAAAGGGGCTTGCAACGCGTTTTCTGGGGCTCGGGTTTTCAGTCGTCTCCTATGCCTGCTAGTGATATATTTAGGGTTCCTCGGAAAAATCAAACCCGAAGGGTCCCGTTGCATGTGGGGCTGCGTAAAGGCTCCCCTGGGGAGTTCTCTTGTACCCAAAGCCTTCCTTTGGTGAAACTTTTGGATGGGCGAAAAGGGCTCGCAACGCATTTCCTGGGGCCTGATTTTTCAGTCATCTTCGATGCCGGCTAGGGCTATGTTTAGGGATGCTCGGAAAAATCGAACTCGGACGGGTCCAGTTGCATGTGGGGCTGCGTAAAGGCTCCCCTGGGGAGTTCTCTTGTACCCAAAGCCTTCTTTTGGTGACACTTTTGGAGCCGCGAAAAGGGCTTGGAACACATTTCCAGGGGCCTGATTTTTCATTCGTCTCCGATGACGGCTAGGGCTACGTTTAGGTTTGCTCAGGAACAGCTAACCCGGAGGGTCCAGTTGCATGTGGGGCTGCGTAAAGGCTCCCCTGGGGAGTTCACTTGTACCCAAAGCCTTCCTTTGGGGGCACATTTGGATGGGCGAAAAGGGCTCGGAACGCATTTCCTGGGGCCTGATTTTTCAGTTGTCTTCGATGCCGGCTAGGGATGTGTTTACGGATGCTCGGAAACAGCGAACGCGGAGGGTCCAGTTGCATGTGGGGCTGCGTAAAGGCTCCCCTGGGGAGTTCACTTGTACCCAAAGCCTTCCTTTGGGGGCACTTTTGGATGGGCGAAAAGGGCTCGCAACGCATTTCCTGGGGCCTGATTTTTCAGTCGTCTTCGATGCCGGCTAGGGCTATGTTTAGGGATGCTCGGAAACAGCGAACCCGGAGGGTCCAGTTGCATGTGGGGCTGCGTAAAGTCTCCCCTGGGGAGTTCTCTTATACCCATAGTCTTCCTTTGGGGGCACTTTTGGATGGGCGAAAAGGGCGCGCAACGCATTTCCTGAGGCCTGATTTTTCAGTTGTCTTCGATGCCGGCTAGGTCTATGTTTAGGGATGCTCGGAAACAGCGAACCCGGAGGGTCCAGTTGCATGTGGGGCTGCGTAAAGGCTCCCCTGGGGAGTTCTCTTGTACCCAAAGCCTTCCTTTGGGGGCACTTTTGGATGGGCGAAAAGGGCTCGTAACGCATTTCCTGGGGCCTGATTTTTCAGTCGTCTTCGATGACGGCTAGGGCTATGTTTAGGGATGCTCAGAAACAGCGAACCCGGAGGGTCCAGTTGCATGTGGGGCTGCGTAAAGGCTCCCCTGGGGAGTTCTCTTGTACCCAAAGCCTTCCTTTGGTGACACTTTTGGATGGTCCAAAGAGGCTTGCAACGCGTTTTCTGGGGCCCGGGTTTTCAGACTTCTCCCATGCCGGCTAGTGATATATTTAGGTTTGCTCGGAAAAATCGAACCCGGAGAGTCCAGTTGCATGTGGGGCTGCGTAAAGGCTCCCCTGGGGAGTTCACTTGTACCCAAAGCCTTCCTTTCGTGACACTTTTGCATGGGCGAAAAGGGTTCGTAACGCATTTCCTGGGGCCTGATTTTTCAGTCGTCATCACTGCCGCATAGGGCTATGTTTAGGGATGCTCGGAAACAGCGAACCCGGAGGGTCCAGTTGCATGTGGGGCTGCGTAAAGGCTCCCCTGGGGAGTTCACTTGTACCCAAAGCCTTCCTTTGGGGGCACATTTGGATGGGCGAAAAGGGCTCGGAACGCATTTCCTGGGGCCTGATTTTTCAGTTGTCTTCGATGCCGGCTAGGGATGTGTTTACGGATGCTCGGAAACAGCGAACGCGGAGGGTCCAGTTGCATGTGGCGCTGCGTAAAGGCTCCCCTGGGGAGTTCACTTGTACCCAAAGCCTTCCTTTGGGGGCACTTTTGGATGGGCGAAAAGGGCTCGCAACGCATTTCCTGGGGCCGGATTTTTCAGTCGTCTTCGATGCCGGCTAGGGCTATGTTTAGGGATGCTCGGAAACAGCGAACCCGGAGGGTCCAGTTGCATGTGGGGCTGCGTAAAGTTTCCCCTGGGGAGTTCTCTTATACCCATAGTCTTCCTTTGGGGGCACTTTTGGATGGGCGAAAAGGGCGCGCAACGCATTTCCTGAGGCCTGATTTTTCAGTTGTCTTCGATGCCGGCTAGGGCTATGTTTAGGGATGCTCGGAAACAGCGAACCCGGAGGGTCCAGTTGCATGTGGGGCTGCGTAAAGGCTCCCCTGGGGAGTTCTCTTGTACCCAAAGCCTTCCTTTGGGGGCACTTTTGGATGGGCGAAAAGGGCTCGTAACGCATTTCCTGGGGCCTGATTTTTCAGTCGTCTTCGATGACGGCTAGGGCTATGTTTAGGGATGCTCAGAAACAGCGAACCCGGAGGGTCCAGTTGCATGTGGGGCTGCGTAAAGGCTCCCCTGGGGAGTTCTCTTGTACCCAAAGCCTTCCTTTGGTGACACTTTTGGATGGTCCAAAGAGGCTTGCAACGCGTTTTCTGCGGCCCGGGTTTTCAGACTTCTCCCATGCCGGCTTGTGATATATTTAGGTTTGCTCGGAAAAATCGAACCCGGAGAGTCCAGTTGCATGTGGGGCTGCGTAAAGGCTCCCCTGGGGAGTTCACTTGTACCCAAAGCCTTCCTTTCGTGACACTTTTGCATGGGCGAAAAGGGTTCGTAACGCATTTCCTGGGGCCTGATTTTTCAGTCGTCATCACTGCCGCATAGGGCTATGTTTAGGGATGCTCGGAAAAATCGAACTCGGACGGGTCCAGTTGCATGTGGGGCTGCGTAAAGGCTCCCCTGGGGAGTTCTCTTGTACCCAAAGCCTTCTTTTGGTGACACTTTTGGAGCCGCGAAAAGGGCTTGGAACACATTTCCAGGGGCCTGATTTTTCATTCGTCTCCGATGACGGCTAGGGCTACGTTTAGGTTTGCTCAGGAACAGCGAACCCAGAGGGTCCAGTTGCATGTGGGGCTGCGTAAAGGCTCCCCTGGGGAGTTCACTTGTACCCAAAGCCTTCCTTTCGTGACACTTTTGCATGGGCGAAAAGGGTTCGTAACGCATTTCCTGGGGCCTGATTTTTCAGTCGTCATCACTGCCGCATAGGGCTATGTTTAGGGATGCTCGGAAACAGCGAACCCGGAGGGTCCAGTTGCATGTGGGGCTGCGTAAAGGCTCCCCTGGGGAGTTCATTTGTACCCAAAGCCTTCCTTTGGGGGCACTTTTGGATGGGCGAAAAGGCCTCGGAACGCATTTCCTGGGGCCGGATTTTTCAGTCGTCTTCGATGCCGTCTAGGGCTATGTTTAGGGATGCTCGGAAACAGCGAACCCGGAGGGTCCAGTTGCATGTGGGGCTGCGTAAAGGCTCCCCTGGGGAGTTCACTTGTTCCCAAAGCCTTCCTTTGGGGGCACTTTTGGATGGGCGAAAAGGGCTCGTAACGCATTTCCTGGGGTCTGATTTTTCAGTCGTCTTCGATGACGTCTAGGGCTATGTTTAGGGATGCTCAGAAACAGCGAACCCGGAGGGTCCAGTTGCATGTGGGGCTGCGTAAAGGCTCCCCTGGGGAGTTCTCTTGTACCCAAAGCCTTCCTTTGGTGACACTTTTGGATGGTCCAAAGGGGCTTGCAACGCGTTTTCTGGGGCTCGGGTTTTCAGTCGTCTCCTATGCCTGCTAGTGATATATTTAGGGTTCCTCGGAAAAATCGAACCCGAAGGGTCCCGTTGCATGTGGGGCTGCGTAAAGGCTCCCCTGGGGAGTTCTCTTGTACCCAAAGCCTTCCTTTGGTGAAACTTTTGGATGGGCGAAAAGGGCTCGCAACGCATTTCCTGGGGCCTGATTTTTCAGTCGTCTTCGATGCCGGCTAGGGCTATGTTTAGGGATGCTCGGAAAAATCGAACTCGGACGGGTCCAGTTGCATGTGGGGCTGCGTAAAGGCTCCCCTGGGGAGTTCTCTTGTACCCAAAGCCTTCTTTTGGTGACACTTTTGGAGCCGCGAAAAGGGCTTGGAACACATTTCCAGGGGCCTGATTTTTCATTCGTCTCCGATGACGGCTAGGGCTACGTTTAGGTTTGCTCAGGAACAGCGAACCCGGAGGGTCCAGTTGCATGTGGGGCTGCGTAAAGGCTCCCCTGGGGAGTTCTCTTGTACCCAAAGCCTTCCTTTGGTGACACTTTTGGATGGTCCAAAGGGGCTTGCAACGCGTTTTCTGGGGCCCGGGTTTTCAGTCGTCTCCTATGCCTGCTAGTGATATATTTAGGGTTGCTCGGAAAAATCGAACCCGAAGGGTCCCGTTGCATGTGGGGCTGCGTAAAGGCTCCCCTGGGGAGTTCTCTTGTACCCAAAGCCTTCTTTTGGTGACACTTTTGGATGGGCGAAAAGGGCTCGTAACGCATTTCCAGGGGCCTGATTTTTCATTCGTCTCCGATGACGGCTAGGGCTACGTTTATGTTTGCTCAGGAACAGCGAACCCGGAGGGTCCAGTTGCATGTGGGGCTGCGTAAAGGCTCCCCTGGGGAGTTCACTTGTACCCAAAGCCTTCCTTTGGGGGCACTTTTGGATGGGCGAAAAGGGCTCGGAACTCATTTCCAGGGGCCTGATTTTTCATTCGTCTCCGATGACGGCTAGGGCTACGTTTAGGTTTGCTCAGGAACAGCGAACCCAGAGCGTACAGTTGCATGTGGGGCTGCGTAAAGGCTCCCCTGGGGAGTTCTCTTGTACCCAAAGCCTTCCTTTGGGGGCACATTTGGATGGGCGAAAAGGGCTCGGAACGCATTTCCTGGGGCCTGATTTTTCAGTTGTCTTAGATGCCGGCTAGGGATGTGTTTACGGATGCTCGGAAACAGCGAACCTGGAGGGTCCAGTTGCATGTGGGGCTGCGTAAAGGCTCCCCTGGGGAGTTCACTTGTATCCAAAGCCTTCCTTTGGGGGCACTTTTGAATGGTCCAAAGGGGCTCGCAACGCATTTCCAAGGGCCTGATTTTTCAGTCGTCTCCGATGACGGCTAGGGCTACGTTTAGGTTTGCTCAGGAACAGCGAACCCGGAGGGTCCAGTTGCATGTGGGGCTGCGTTAAGGCTCCCCTGGGGAGTTCACTTGTACCCAATGCCTTCCTTTGGGGGCACTTTTGGATGGGCGAAAAGGGCTCGCAACGCATTTCCTGGGGCCGGATTTTTCAGTCGTCTTCGATGCCGGCTAGGGCTATGTTTAGGGATGCTCGGAAACAGCGAACCCGGAGGGTCCAGTTGCATGTGGGGCTGCGTAAAGGCTCCCCTGGGGAGTTCTCTTATACCCATAGTCTTCCTTTGGGGGCACATTTGGATGGGCTAAAAGGCCTTGGAACGCATTTCCTGAGGCCTGTTTTTCACTCGTCTCCGATGACGGCTAGTGCTACGTTTAGGTTTGCTCAGGAACAGCGAACCCGCAGGGTCCAGTTGCATGTGGGGCTGCGTAAAGGCTCCCCTGGGGAGTTCTCTTGTACCCAAAGCCTTCTTTTGGTGACACTTTTGGAGCCGCGAAAAGGGCTTGGAACACATTTCCAGGGGCCTGATTTTTCTTTCGTCTCCGATCACGGCTAGGGCTACGTTTAGGTTTGCTCAGGAACAGCGAACCCGGAGGGTCCAGTTGCATGTGGGGCTGCGTAAAGGCTCCCCTGGGGAGTTCACTTGTACCCAAAGCCTTCCTTTGGGGGCACTTTTAAATGGTCCAAAGGGGTTTGCAATGCGTTTTCTGGGGCCCGGGATTTCAGTCTTCTCCCATGTCGGCTAGTGATATATTTAGGGTTGCTCGGAAACAGCGAATCCGGAGGGTCCAGTTGCATGTGGGGCTGCATAAAGGCTCCCCTGGGGAGTTCACTTGTACCCAAAGCCTTCCTTTGGTGACACTTTTGGATGGTCCAAAGGGGCTTGCAACGCGTTTTCTGGGGCCCGGGATTTCAGTCTTCTCCCATGCCGGCTAGTGAAATATTTAGGGTTGCTCGGAAAAATTGAACCCGCAGGGTCCAGTTGCATGTGGGGCTGCGTAAAGGCTCCCCTGGGGAGTTCACTTGTACCCAAAGCCTTCCTTTGGGGGAACTTTTGGATGGGCGAAACGGGCTCGCAACGCATTTCCTGGGTCCTGATTTTTCAGTCGTCATCGATGCCGGCTAGGGCTATGTTTAGGGATGCTCGGAAACAGCGAACCCGAAGAGTCCAGTTGCATGTGGGGCTGCGTAAAGGCTCCCCTGGGGAGTTCACTTGTACCCAAAGCCTTCCTTTGGGGGCACTTTTGGATGGTCCAAAGGGGCTTGCAACGCGTTTTCTGGGGCCCGGGTTTTCAGTCTTCTCCCATGCCGGCTAGTGATATATTTAGGGTTGCTCGGAAAAATCGAACCCGGAGTGTCCAGTTGCATATGAGGCTGCGTAAAGGCTCCCCTGGGGAGTTCACTTGTACCCAAAGCCTTCCTTTGGGGACAGTTTTGGATGGTCCAAAGAGGCTCGCAACGCATTTCCTGGGGCCTGATTTTTCAGTCGTCTTCGATGCCGGCTAGGGCTATGTTTAGGGATACTTGGAAACAGCGAACCCGAAGAGTCCAGTTGCATGTGGGGCTGCGTAAAGGCTCCCCTGGGGAGTTCACTTGTACCCAAAGCCTTCCTTTGGGGGCACTTTTGGATGGGCGAAAAGGGCTCGTAACGCATTTCCTGGGGCCTGATTTTTCAGTCGTCATTGATGCCGGCTAGGGCTATGTTTAGGGATGCTCGGAAACAGTGAACCCGAAGGGTCCAGTTGCATGTGGGGCTGCGTAAAGGCTCCCCTGGGGAGTTCACTTGTACCCAAAGCCTTCCTTTGGGGGCACTTTTGGATGGGCGAAAAGGCCTCGGAACGCATTTCCTGGGGCCTGATTTTTCAGTCGTCTTCGATGCCGGCTAGGGCTATGTTTAGGGATGCTCGGAAACAGCGAACCCGGAGGGTCCAGTTGCATGTGGGGCTGCGTAAAGGCTCCCCTGGGGAGTTCACTTGTACCCAAAGCCTTCCTTTGGGGGCACTTTTGGATGGGCGAAAAGGGCTCACAACGCATTTCCTGGGGCCTGATTTTTCACTCGTCTCTGATGCCGTAAAGGACTATGTTTAGGGATGCTCGGAAAAATCGAACCCGGAGGGTCCAGTTGCATGTGGGGCTGCGTAAAGGCTTCCCTGGGGAGTTCACTTGTACCCAAAGCCTTCCTTTGGTGATACTTTTGAATGGTCCAAAGGGGCTTGAAACGCGTTTTCTGGGGCCCGGGTTTTCAGTCTTCTCCCATGCCGGCTAGTGATATATTTAGGTTTGCTCGGAAAAATCGAACCCGGAGGGTCCAGTTGCATGTGGGGCTGCGTAAAGGCTCCCCTGGGGAGTTCACTTGTACCCAAAGCCTTCCTTTGGGGACAGTTTTGGATGGTCCAAAGAGGCTCGCAACGCATTTCCTGGGGCCTGATTTTCAGTCGTCTTCGATGCCGGCTAGGGCTATGTTTAGGGATACTCGGAAACAGCGAACCCGAAGAGTCCAGTTGCATGTGGGGCTGCGTAAAGGCTCCCCTGGGGAGTTCACTTGTACCCAAAGCCTTCCTTTGGGGGCACTTTTGGATGGGCGAAAAGGGCTCGTAACGCATTTCCTGGGGCCTGATTTTTCAGTCGTCATTGATGCCGGCTAGGGCTATGTTTAGGGATGCTCGGAAACAGTGAACTCGAAGGGTCCAGTTGCATGTGGGGCTGCGTAAAGGCTCCCCTGGGGAGTTCACTTGTACCCAAAGCCTTTCTTTGGGGGCACTTTTGGATAGTCCTAAGGGGCTCGCAACGCATTTCCTGGGGCCTGATTTTTCAGTCGTCATCGATGCCGGCTAGGGCTATGTTTAGGGATGCTCGGAAACAGCGAACCCGAAGAGTCCAGTTGCATGTGGGGCTGCGTAAAGGCTCCCCTGGTGAGTTCACTTGTACCCAAAGCCTTCCTTTGGGGGCACTTTTGGATGGGCGAAAAGGGCTCGTAACGCATTTCCTGGGGCCTGATTTTTCAGTCGTCTCCGATGACGGCTAGGGCTATGTTTAGGGATGCTCGGAAACAGTGAACCCGAAGGGTCCAGTTGCATGTGGGGCTGCGTAAAGGCTCCCCTGGGGAGTTCACTTGTACCCAAAGCCTTTCTTTGGGGGCACTTTTGGATAGTCCTAAGGGGCTCGCAACGCATTTCCTGGGGCCTGATTTTTCAGTCGTCATCGATGCCGGCTAGGGCTATGTTTAGGGATGCTCGGAAACAGCGAACCCGAAGAGTCCAGTTGCATGTGGGGCTGCGTAAAGGCTCCCCTGGTGAGTTCACTTGTACCCAAAGCCTTCCTTTGGGGGCACTTTTGGATGGGCGAAAAGGGCTCGTAACGCATTTCCTGGAGCCTGATTTTTCAGTCGTCTCCGATGACGGCTAGGGCTATGTTTAGGGATGCTCGGAAACAGCGAACCCGAAGGGTCCAGTTGCATGTGGGGCTGCGTAAAGGCTCCCCTGGGGAGTTCACTTGTACCCAAAGCCTTCCTTTGGGGGCACTTTTGGATGGGCGAAAAGGGCTCGTAACGCATTTCCTGGGGCCTGATTTTTCAGTCGTCTCCGATGACGGCTAGGGATATATTTAGGGATGCTCGGAAACAGCGAACCCGAAGGGTCCAGTTGCATGTGGGGCTGCGTAAAGGCTCCCCTGGGGAGTTCACTTGTACCCAAAGCCTTCCTTTGGTGACACTTTTGGATGGTCCAAAGGGGCTTGCAACGCGTTTTCTGGGGCCCGGGTTTTCAGTCTTCTCCCATGCCGGCTAGTGATATATTTAGGGTTGCTCGGAAAAATCGAACCCGGAGGGTCCAGTTGCATGTGGGGCTGCGTAAAGGCTCCCCTGGGGAGTTCACTTGTACCCAAAGCCTTCCTTTGGGGGCACTTTTGGATGGGCAAAAAGGGCTCACAACGCATTTCCTGGGGCCTGATTTTTCACTTGTCTTCGATGCCGGCTAGGGCTATGTTTAGGGATGCTCAGAAACAGCGAACCCGGAGGGTCCAGTTGCATGTGGGGCTGCGTAAAGGCTCCCCTGGGGAGTTCACTTGTACCCAAAGCCTTCCTTTGGGGGCACTTTTGGATGGGCGAAAAGGCCTCGGAACGCATTTCCTGGGGCTTGATTTTTCAGTCGTCTTCTATGCCGGCTAGGGCTATGTTTAGGGATGCTCGGAAACAGCGAACCCGGAGGGTCCAGTTGCATGTGGGGCTGCGTAAAGGCTCCCCTGGGGAGTTCACTTGTACCCAAAGCCTTCCTTTGGTGATACTTTTGGATGGTCCAAAGGGGCTTGCAACGCGTTTTCTGGGGCCCGGGTCTTCAGTCTTCTCCCATGCCGGCTAGTGATATATTTAGGTTTGCTCGGAAAAATCGAACCCAGAGGGTCCAGTTGCATGTGGGGCTGCGTAAAGGCTCCCCTGGGGAGTTCACTTGTACCCAAAGCCTTCCTTTGGGGGCACTTTTGGATGGTCCAAAGGGGCTTGCAACGTGTTTTCTGGGGCCCGGGTTTTCAGTCTTCTCCCATGCCGGCTAGTGATATATCTAGGTTTGCTCGGAAAAATCGAACCCGGAGGGTCCAGTTGCATGTGGGGCTGCGTAAAGGCTCCCCTGGGGAGTTCACTTGTACCCAAAGCCTTCCTTTGGGGGCACTTTTGGATGGTCCAAAGGGGCTTGCAACGCGGTTTCTGGGGCCCGGGTTTTCAGTCTTCTCCCATGCCGTCTAGGACTATATTTAGGTTTGCTCGGAAAAATCGAACCCGGAGGGTCCAGTTGCATGTGGGGCTGCTTAAAGGCTCCCCTGGGGAGTTCACTTGTACCCAAAGCCTTCCTTTGGGGGCACTTTTGGATGGTCCTAAGGGGCTCGCAACGCATTTCCTGGGGCCTGATTTTTCACTCGTCTGCGATGCCGGCTAGGGCTATGTTTAGGGATGCTCGGAAACAGCGAACCCGGAGGGTCCAGTTGCATGTGGGGCTGCGTAAAGGCTCCCCTGGGGAGTTCACTTGTACCCAAAGTCTTCCTTTGGGGGCACATTTGAATGGGCGAAAAGGCCTCGGAACGCATTTCTTCGGGCCTGATTTTTCAGTCGTCTGCGATGCCGGCTAGGGATATGTTTAGGGATGCTCAGAAAGAGCGAACCCGGAGGGTCCAGTTGCATGTGGGGCTGCGTAAAGGCTCCCCTGGGGAGTTCACTTGTACCCAAAGTCTTCCTTTGGGGGCACATTTGGATGGGCGAAAAGGCCTCGGAACGCATTTCCTCGGGCCTGATTTTTCAGTCGTCTGCGATGCCGGCTAGGGATATGTTTAGGGATGCTCAGAAACAGCGAACCCAAAGGATCCAGTTGCATGTGGGGCTGCGTAAAGGCTCCCCTGGGGAGTTCACTTGTAACCAAAGCCTTCCTTTGGGGGCACTTTTGGATGGGCGAAAAGGGCTCGTAACGCATTTCCTGGGGCCTGATTTTTCAGTCGTCTCCGATGACGGCTAGGGCTATGTTTAGGGATGCTCGGAAACAGCGAACCCGGAGGGTCCAGTTGCATGTGGGGCTGCGTAAAGGCTCCCCTGGGGAGTTCACTTGTACCCAAAGCCTTCCTTTCGGGGCACTTTTGGATGGGCGAAAAGGGCTCGCAACGCATTTCCTGGGGCCTGATTTTTCACTCGTCTGCGATGCCGGCTAGGGCTATGTTTAGGGATGCTCGGAAACAGCAAACCCGGAGGGTCCAGTTGCATGTGGGGCTGCGTAAAGGCTCCCCTGGGGAGTTCACTTGTACCCAAAGCCTTCCTTTGGGGGCACTTTTGGATGGGCGAAAAGGCCTCGGAACGCATTTCCTGGGGCTTGATTTTTCATTCGTCTTCTATGCCGGCTAGGGATATGTTTAGGGATGCTCGGAAACAGCGAACCCGGAGGGTCCAGTTGCATGTGGGGCTGCGTAAAGGCTCCCCTGGGGAGTTCACTTGTACCCAAAGCCTTCCTTTGGTGATACTTTTGGATGGTCCAAAGGGGCTTGCAACACGTTTTCTGGGGCCCGGGTCTTCAGTCGTCTCCCATTCCGGCTAGTGATATATTTAGGTTTGCTCGGAAAAATCTAACCCGGAGGGTCCAGTTGCATGTGGGGCTGCGTAAAGGCTCCCCTGGGGAGTTCACTTGTACCCAAAGCCTTCCTTTGGGGGCACTTTTGGATGGTCCGAAGGGGCTCGCAACGCATTTCCTGGTGCCTGATTTTTCAATCGACTTCGATGCCGGCTAGGGCTATGTTTAGGGATGCTCGGAAACAGCGAACCCGAAGGGTCCAGTTGCATGTGGGGCTGCGTAAAGGCTCCCCTGGGGAGTTCTCTTGTACCTAAAGTCTTCCTTTGCGGGCAATTTTGGATGGTCCAAAGGGGCTCGCAATGCATTTCCTGGGGCCTGATTTTTCACTTGTCTTCGATGCCGGCTAGGGCTATGTTTAGGGATGCTCAGAAACAGCGAACCCGGAGGGTCCAGTTGCATGTGGGGCTGCGTAAAGGCTCCCCTGGGGAGTTCACTTGTACCCAAAGCCTTCCTTTGGTGACACTTTTGGATGGTCCAAAGGGGCTTGCAACGCGTTTTCTGGGGCCCGGGTTTTCAGTCTTCTCCCATGCCGGCTAGTGATATATTTAGGGTTGCTCGGAAAAATCGAACCCGGAGGGTCCAGTTGCATGTGGGGCTGCGTAAAGGCTCCCCTGGGGAGTTCACTTGTACCCAAAGCCTTCCTTTGGGGGCACTTTTGGATGGTCCAAAGGGGCTCGCAACGCATTTCCTGGTGCCTGATTTTTCACTTGTCTTCGATGCCGGCTAGGGCTATGTTTAGGGATGCTCGGAAACAGCGAACCCGGAGGGTCCAGTTGCATGTGGGGCTGCGTAAAGGCTCCCCTGGGGAGTTCACTTGTACCCAAAGCCTTCCTTATGTGACACTTTTGGATGGTCCCAAGGGGCTCGCAACGCATTTCCTGGGACCTGATTTTTCAGTCGTCATCGATGCCGGCAAGGGATATATTTAGGATTGCTCGGAAAAATCGAACCCGGAGGGTCCAGTTGCATGTGGGGCTGCGTAAAGGCTCCCCTGGGGAGTTCACTTGTACCCAAAGCCTTCCTTTCGTGACACTTTTGGATGGTCCGAAGGTGCTCGCAACGCATTTCCTGGTGCCTGATTTTTCAATCGACTTCGATGCCGGCTAGGGCTATGTTTAGGGATGCTCGGAAACAGCGAACCCGGAGGGTCCAGTTGCATGTGGGGCTGCGTAAAGGCTCCCCTGGGGAGTTCACTTGTTCCCAAAGCCTTCCTTTGGGGGCAGTTTTGGATGGTCCAAAGAGGCTTGCAACGCATTTCCTGGGGCCTGATTTTTCAGTCGTCTTCGATGCCGGCTAGGGCTATGTTTAGGGATGCTCGGAAACAGCGAACCCGGAGGGTCCAGTTGCATGTGGGGCTGCGTAAAGGCTCCCCTGGGGAGTTCACTTGTTCCCAAAGCCTTCCTTTGGGGGCACTTTTGGATGGGCGAAAATGGCTCGTAACGCATTTCCTGGGGTCTGATTTTTCAGTCGTCTTCGATGACGTCTAGGGCTATGTTTAGGGATGCTCAGAAACAGCGAACCCGGAGGGTCCAGTTGCATGTGGGGCTGCGTAAAGGCTCCCCTGGGGAGTTCTCTTGTACCCAAAGCCTTCCTTTGGTGACACTTTTGGATGGTCCAAAGGGGCTTGCAACGCGTTTTCTGGGGCTCGGGTTTTCAGTCGTCTCCTATGCCTGCTAGTGATATATTTAGGGTTCCTCGGAAAAATCGAACCCGAAGGGTCCCGTTGCATGTGGGGCTGCGTAAAGGCTCCCCTGGGGAGTTCTCTTGTACCCAAAGCCTTCCTTTGGTGAAACTTTTGGATGGGCGAAAAGGGCTCGCAACGCATTTCCTGGGGCCTGATTTTTCAGTCGTCTTCGATGCCGGCTAGGGCTATGTTTAGGGATGCTCGGAAAAATCGAACTCGGACGGGTCCAGTTGCATGTGGGGCTGCGTAAAGGCTCCCCTGGGGAGTTCTCTTGTACCCAAAGCCTTCTTTTGGTGACACTTTTGGAGCCGCGAAAAGGGCTTGGAACACATTTCCAGGGGCCTGATTTTTCACTTGTCTTCGATGACGGCTAGGGCTATGTTTAGGGATGCTCAGAAACAGCGAACCCGGAGGGTCCAGTTGCATGTGGGGCTGCGTAAAGGCTCCCCTGGGGAGTTCTCTTGTACCCAAAGCCTTCCTTTGGTGACACTTTTGGATGGTCCAAAGGGGCTTGCAACGCGTTTTCTGGGGCCCGGGTTTTCAGTCGTCTCCTATGCCTGCTAGTGATATATTTAGGGTTGCTCGGAAAAATCGAACCCGAAGGGTCCCGTTGCATGTGGGGCTGCGTAAAGGCTCCCCTGGGGAGTTCTCTTGTACCCAAAGCCTTCTTTTGGTGACACTTTTGGATGGGCGAAAAGGGCTCGTAACGCATTTCCAGGGGCCTGATTTTTCATTCGTCTCCGATGACGGCTAGGGCTACGTTTATGTTTGCTCAGGAACAGCGAACCCGGAGGGTCCAGTTGCATGTGGGGCTGCGTAAAGGCTCCCCTGGGGAGTTCACTTGTACCCAAAGCCTTCCTTTGGGGGCACTTTTGGATGGGCGAAAAGGGCTCGGAACTCATTTCCAGGGGCCTGATTTTTCATTCGTCTCCGATGACGGCTAGGGCTACGTTCAGGTTTGCTCAGGAACAGCGAACCCAGAGCGTACAGTTGCATGTGGGGCTGCGTAAAGGCTCCCCTTGGGAGTTCACTTGTACCCAAAGCCTTCCTTTGGGGGCACATTTGGATGGGCGAAAAGGGCTCGGAACGCATTTCCTGGGGCCTGATTTTTCAGTTGTCTTAGATGCCGGCTAGGGATGTGTTTACGGATGCTCGGAAACAGCGAACCTGGAGGGTCCAGTTGCATGTGGGGCTGCGTAAAGGCTCCCCTGGGGAGTTCACTTGTATCCAAAGCCTTCCTTTGGGGGCACTTTTGGATGGTCCAAAGGGGCTCGCAACGCATTTCCAAGGGCCTGATTTTTCAGTCGTCTCCGATGACGGCTAGGGCTACGTTTAGGTTTGCTCAGGAACAGCGAACCCGGAGGGTCCAGTTGCATGTGGGGCTGCGTTAAGGCTCCCCTGGGGAGTTCACTTGTACCCAATGCCTTCCTTTGGGGGCACTTTTGGATGGGCGAAAAGGGCTCGCAACGCATTTCCTGGGGCCGGATTTTTCAGTCGTCTTCGATGCCGGCTAGGGCTATGTTTAGGGATGCTCGGAAACAGGGAACCCGGAGGGTCCAGTTGCATGTGGGGCTGCGTAAAGGCTCCCCTGGGGAGTTCTCTTATACCCATAGTCTTCCTTTGGGGGCACATTTGGATGGGCTAAAAGGCCTTGGAACGCATTTCCTGAGGCCTGTTTTTCACTCGTCTCCGATGACGGCTAGTGCTACGTTTAGGTTTGCTCAGGAACAGCGAACCCGCAGGGTCCAGTTGCATGTGGGGCTGCGTAAAGGCTCCCCTGGGGAGTTCTCTTATACCCATAGTCTTCCTTTGGGGGCACTTTTGGATGGGCGAAAAGGGCTCGGAACGCATTTCCAGGGGCCTGATTTTTCTTTCGTCTCCGATCACGGCTAGGGCTACGTTTAGGTTTGCTCAGGAACAGCGAACCCGGAGGGTCCAGTTGCATGTGGGGCTGCGTAAAGGCTCCCCTGGGGAGTTCACTTGTACCCAAAGCCTTCCTTTGGGGGCACTTTTAAATGGTCCAAAGGGGTTTGCAACGCGTTTTCTGGGGCCCGGGATTTCAGTCTTCTCCCATGTCGGCTAGTGATATATTTAGGGTTGCTCGGAAACAGCGAATCCGGAGGGTCCAGTTGCATGTGGGGCTGCATAAAGGCTCCCCTGGGGAGTTCACTTGTACCCAAAGCCTTCCTTTGGTGACACTTTTGGATGGTCCAAAGGGGCTTGCAACGCGTTTTCTGGGGCCCGGGATTTCAGTCTTCTCCCATGCCGGCTAGTGAAATATTTAGGGTTGCTCGGAAAAATTGAACCCGCAGGGTCCAGTTGCATGTGGGGCTGCGTAAAGGCTCCCCTGGGGAGTTCACTTGTACCCAAAGCCTTCCTTTGGGGGAACTTTTGGATGGGCGAAACGGGCTCGCAACGCATTTCCTGGGTCCTGATTTTTCAGTCGTCATCGATGCCGGCTAGGGCTATGTTTAGGGATGCTCGGAAACAGCGAACCCGAAGAGTCCAGTTGCATGTGGGGCTGCGTAAAGGCTCCCCTGGGGAGTTCACTTGTACCCAAAGCCTTCCTTTGGGGGCACTTTTGGATGGGCGAAAAGGGCTCGTAACGCATTTCCTGGGGCCTGATTTTTCAGTCGTCATTGATGCCGGCTAGGGCTATGTTTAGGGATGCTCGGAAACAGTGAACCCGAAGGGTCCAGTTGCATGTGGGGCTGCGTAAAGGCTCCCCTGGGGAGTTCACTTGTACCCAAAGCCTTCCTTTGGGGGCACTTTTGGATGGGCGAAAAGGCCTCGGAACGCATGTCCTGGGGCCTGATTTTTCAGTCGTCTTCGATGCCGGCTAGGGCTATGTTTAGGGATGCTCGGAAACAGCGAACCCGGAGGGTCCAGTTGCATGTGGGGCTGCGTAAAGGCTCCCCTGGGGAGTTCACTTGTACCCAAAGCCTTCCTTTGGGGGCACTTTTGGATGGGCGAAAAGGGCTCACAACGCATTTCCTGGGGCCTGATTTTTCACTCGTCTCTGATGCCGTAAAGGACTATGTTTAGCGATGCTCGGAAAAATCGAACCCGGAGGGTCCAGTTGCATGTGGGGCTGCGTAAAGGCTTCCCTGGGGAGTTCACTTGTACCCAAAGCCTTCCTTTGGTGATACTTTTGAATGGTCCAAAGGGGCTTGAAACGCGTTTTCTGGGGCCCGGGTTTTCAGTCTTCTCCCATGCCGGCTAGTGATATATTTAGGTTTGCTCGGAAAAATCGAACCCGGAGGGTCCAGTTGCATGTGGGGCTGCGTAAAGGCTCCCCTGGGGAGTTCACTTGTACCCAAAGCCTTCCTTTGGGGACAGTTTTGGATGGTCCAAAGAGGCTCGCAACGCATTTCCTGGGGCCTGATTTTTCAGTCGTCTTCGATGCCGGCTAGGGCTATGTTTAGGGATACTCGGAAACAGCGAACCCGAAGAGTCCAGTTGCATGTGGGGCTGCGTAAAGGCTCCCCTGGGGAGTTCACTTGTACCCAAAGCCTTCCTTTGGGGGCACTTTTGGATGGGCGAAAAGGGCTCGTAACGCATTTCCTGGGGCCTGATTTTTCAGTCGTCATTGATGCCGGCTAGGGCTATGTTTAGGGATGCTCGGAAACAGTGAACTCGAAGGGTCCAGTTGCATGTGGGGCTGCGTAAAGGCTCCCCTGGGGAGTTCACTTGTACCCAAAGCCTTTCTTTGGGGGCACTTTTGGATAGTCCTAAGGGGCTCGCAACGCATTTCCTGGGGCCTGATTTTTCAGTCGTCATCGATGCCGGCTAGGGCTATGTTTAGGGATGCTCGGAAACAGCGAACCCGAAGAGTCCAGTTGCATGTGGGGCTGCGTAAAGGCTCCCCTGGTGAGTTCACTTGTACCCAAAGCCTTCCTTTGGGGGCACTTTTGGATGGGCGAAAAGGGCTCGTAACGCATTTCCTGGGGCCTGATTTTTCAGTCGTCTCCGATGACGGCTAGGGCTATGTTTAGGGATGCTCGGAAACAGTGAACCCGAAGGGTCCAGTTGCATGTGGGGCTGCGTAAAGGCTCCCCTGGGGAGTTCACTTGTACCCAAAGCCTTTCTTTGGGGGCACTTTTGGATAGTCCTAAGGGGCTCGCAACGCATTTCCTGGGGCCTGATTTTTCAGTCGTCATCGATGCCGGCTAGGGCTATGTTTAGGGATGCTCGGAAACAGCGAACCCGAAGAGTCCAGTTGCATGTGGGGCTGCGTAAAGGCTCCCCTGGGGAGTTCACTTGTACCCAAAGCCTTCCTTTGGGGGCACTTTTGGATGGGCGAAAAGGGCTCGTAACGCATTTCCTGGAGCCTGATTTTTCAGTCGTCTCCGATGACGGCTAGGGCTATGTTTAGGGATGCTCGGAAACAGCGAACCCGAAGGGTCCAGTTGCATGTGGGGCTGCGTAAAGGCTCCCCTGGGGAGTTCACTTGTACCCAAAGCCTTCCTTTGGGGGCACTTTTGGATGGGCGAAAAGGGCTCGTAACGCATTTCCTGGGGCCTGATTTTTCAGTCGTCTCCGATGATGGCTAGGGATATATTTAGGGATGCTCGGAAACAGCGAACCCGAAGGGTCCAGTTGCATGTGGGGCTGCGTAAAGGCTCCCCTGGGGAGTTCACTTGTACCCAAAGCCTTCCTTTGGTGACACTTTTGGATGGTCCAAAGGGGCTTGCAACGCGTTTTCTGGGGCCCGGGTTTTCAGTCTTCTCCCATGCCGGCTAGTGATATATTTAGGGTTGCTCGGAAAAATCGAACCCGGAGGGTCCAGTTGCATGTGGGGCTGCGTAAAGGCTCCCCTGGGGAGTTCACTTGTACCCAAAGCCTTCCTTTGGGGGCACTTTTGGATGGGCAAAAAGGGCTCACAACGCATTTCCTGGGGCCTGATTTTTCACTTGTCTTCGATGCCGGCTAGGGCTATGTTTAGGGATGCTCAGAAACAGCGAACCCGGAGGGTCCAGTTGCATGTGGGGCTGCGTAAAGGCTCCCCTGGGGAGTTCACTTGTACCCAAAGCCTTCCTTTGGGGGCACTTTTGGATGGGCGAAAAGGCCTCGTAACGCATTTCTTGGGGCTTGATTTTTCAGTCGTCTTCTATGCCGGCTAGGGCTATGTTTAGGGATGCTCGGAAACAGCGAACCCGGAGGGTCCAGTTGCATGTGGGGCTGCGTAAAGGCTCCCCTGGGGAGTTCACTTGTACCCAAAGCCTTCCTTTGGTGATACTTTTGGATGGTCCAAAGGGGCTTGCAACGCGTTTTCTGGGGCCCGGGTCTTCAGTCTTCTCCCATGCCGGCTAGTGATATATTTAGGTTTGCTCGGAAAAATCGAACCCAGAGGGTCCAGTTGCATGTGGGGCTGCGTAATGGCTCCCCTGGGGAGTTCATTTGTACCCAAAGCCTTCCTTTGGGGGCACTTTTGGATGGACGAAAAGGGCTCACAACGCATTTCCTGGGGTCTGATTTTTCAATCGACTTCGATGCCGGCTAGGGCTATGTTTAGGGATGCTCGGAAACAGCGAACCCAAAGGGTCCAGTTGCATGTGGGGCTGCGTAAAGGCTCCCCTGGGGAGTTCACTTGTACCCAAAGCCTTCCTTTGGGGGCACTTTTGGATGGTCCAAAGGGGCTTGCAACGCGTTTTCTGGGGCCCGGGTTTTCAGTCTTCTCCCATGCCGGCTAGTGATATATCTAGGTTTGCTCGGAAAAATCGAACCCGGAGGGTCCAGTTGCATGTGGGGCTGCGTAAAGGCTCCCCTGGGGAGTTCACTTGTACCCAAAGCCTTCCTTTGGGGGCACTTTTGGATGGTCCAAAGGGGCTTGCAACGCGGTTTCTGGGGCCCGGGTTTTCAGTCTTCTCCCATGCCGTCTAGGACTATATTTAGGTTTGCTCGGAAAAATCGAACCCGGACGGTCCAGTTGCATGTGGGGCTGCGTAAAGGCTCCCCTGGGGAGTTCACTTGTACCCAAAGCCTTCCTTTGGGGGCACTTTTGGATGGTCCTAAGGGGCTCGCAACGCATTTCCTGGGGCCTGATTTTTCACTCGTCTGCGATGCCGGCTAGGGCTATGTTTAGGGATGCTCGGAAACAGGGAACCCGGAGGGTCCAGTTGCATGTGGGGCTGCGTAAAGGCTCCCCTGGGGAGTTCACTTGTACCCAAAGTCTTCCTTTGGGGGCACATTTGAATGGGCGAAAAGGCCTCGGAACGCATTTCCTCGGGCCTGATTTTTCAGTCGTCTGCGATGCCGGCTAGGGATATGTTTAGGGATGCTCAGAAAGAGCGAACCCAAAGGATCCAGTTGCATGTGGGGCTGCGTAAAGGCTCCCCTGGGGAGTTCACTTGTAACCAAAGCCTTCCTTTGGGGGCACTTTTGGATGGGCGAAAAGGGCTCGTAACGCATTTCCTGGGGCCTGATTTTTCAGTCGTCTCCGATGACGGCTAGGGCTATGTTTAGGGATGCTCGGAAACAGCGAACCCGGAGGGTCCAGTTGCATGTGGGGCTGCGTAAAGGCTCCCCTGGGGAGTTCACTTGTACCCAAAGCCTTCCTTTGGGGGCACTTTTGGATGGGCGAAAAGGGCTCGCAACGCATTTCCTGGGGCCTGATTTTTCACTCGTCTGCGATGCCGGCTAGGGCTATGTTTAGGGATGCTCGGAAACAGCAAACCCGGAGGGTCCAGTTGCATGTGGGGCTGCGTAAAGGCTCCCCTGGGGAGTTCACTTGTACCCAAAGCCTTCCTTTGGGGGCACTTTTGGATGGGCGAAAAGGCCTCGGAACGCATTTCCTGGGGCTTGATTTTTCATTCGTCTTCTATGCCGGCTAGGGATATGTTTAGGGATGCTCGGAAACAGCGAACCCGGAGGGTCCAGTTGCATGTGGGGCTGCGTAAAGGCTCCCCTGGGGAGTTCACTTGTACCCAAAGCCTTCCTTTGGTGATACTTTTGGATGGTCCAAAGGGGCTTGCAACACGTTTTCTGGGGCCCGGGTCTTCAGTCGTCTCCCATTCCGGCTAGTGATATATTTAGGTTTGCTCGGAAAAATCGAACCCGGAGGGTCCAGTTGCATGTGGGGCTGCGTAAAGGCTCCCCTGGGGAGTTCACTTGTACCCAAAGCCTTCCTTTGGGGGCACTTTTGGATGGTCCGAAGGGGCTCGCAACGCATTTCCTGGTGCCTGATTTTTCAATCGACTTCGATGCCGGCTAGGGCTATGTTTAGGGATGCTCGGAAACAGCGAACCCGAAGGGTCCAGTTGCATGTGGGGCTGCGTAAAGGCTCCCCTGGGGAGTTCTCTTGTACCTAAAGTCTTCCTTTGCGGGCACTTTTGGATGGTCCAAAGGGGCTCGCAATGCATTTCCTGGGGCCTGATTTTTCACTTGTCTTCGATGCCGGCTAGGGCTATGTTTAGGGATGCTCGGAAACAGCGAACCCGGAGGGTCCAGTTGCATGTGGGGCTGCGTAAAGGCTCCCCTGGGGAGTTCACTTGTACCCAAAGCCTTCCTTTGGTGACACTTTTGGATGGTCCAAAGGGGCTTGCAACGCGTTTTCTGGGGCCCGGGTTTTCAGTCTTCTCCCATGCCGGCTAGTGATATATTTAGGGTTGCTCGGAAAAATCGAACCCGGAGGGTCCAGTTGCATGTGGGGCTGCGTAAAGGCTCCCCTGGGGAGTTCACTTGTACCCAAAGCCTTCCTTTGGGGGCACTTTTGGATGGTCCAAAGGGGCTCGCAACGCATTTCCTGGTGCCTGATTTTTCACTTGTCTTCGATGCCGGCTAGGGCTATGTTTAGGGATGCTCGGAAACAGCGAACCCGGAGGGTCCAGTTGCATGTGGGGCTGCGTAAAGGCTCCCCTGGGGAGTTCACTTGTACCCAAAGCCTTCCTTTGGGGGCAGTTTTGGATGGTCCAAAGAGGCTTGCAACGCATTTCCTGGGGCCTGATTTTTCAGTCGTCTTCGATGCCGGCTAGGGCTATGTTTAGGGATGCTCGGAAACAGCGAACCCGGAGGGTCCAGTTGCATGTGGGGCTGCGTAAAGGCTCCCCTGGGGAGTTCACTTGTACCCAAAGCCTTCCTTTGGGGGCAGTTTTGGATGGTCCAAAGGGGCTCGCAACGCATTTCCTGGTGCCTGATTTTTCACTTGTCTTCGATGCCGGCTAGGGCTATGTTTAGGGATGCTCGGAAACAGCGAACCCGGAGGGTCCAGTTGCATGTGGGGCTGCGTAAAGGCTCCCCTGGGGAGTTCACTTGTACCCAAAGCCTTCCTTTGGTGACACTTTTGGATGGTCCAAAGGGGCTTGCAACGCGTTTTCTGGGGCCCGGGTTTTCAGTCTTCTCCCATGCCGGCTAGTGATATATTTAGTGTTGCTCGGAAAAATCGAACCCGGAGGGTCCAGTTGCATGTGGGGCTGCGTAAAGGCTCCCCTGGGGAGTTCACTTGTACCCAAAGCCTTCCTTTGGTGACACTTTTGGATGGTCCAAAGGGGCTTGCAACGCGTTTTCTGGGGCCCGGGTTTTCAGTCTTCTCCCATGCCGGCTAGTGATATATTTAGGTTTGCTCGGAAAAATCGAACCCGGAGGGTCCAGTTGCATGTGGGGCTGCGTAAAGGCTCCCCTGGGGAGTTCACTTGTACCCAAAGCCTTCCTTTGGGGGCACTTTTGGATGGGCGAAAAGGGCTCGGAACGCATTTCCTGGGGCCTGATTTTTCACTCGTCTGCGATGCCGGCTAGGGCTATATTTAGGGATGCTCGGAAACAGCGAACCCGAAGAGTCCAGCTGCATGTGGGGCTGCGTAAAGGCTCCCCTGGGGAGTTCACTTGTACCCAAAGCCTTCCTTTGGGGGCACTTTTGGATGGTCCAAAGAGCCTCGCAACGCATTTCCTGGGGCCTGATTTTTCAGTCGTCTTCGATGCCGGCTAGGGCTATGTTTAGGGATGCTCGGAAACAGTGAACCCGAAGAGTCCAGTTGCATGTGGGGCTGCGTAAAGGCTCCCCTGGGGAGTTCACTTGTACCCAAAGCCTTCCTTTGGGGGCACTTTTGGATGGACGAAAAGGGCTCGTAACGCATTTCCTGGGGCCTGATTTTTCAGTCTTCTTTGATGCCGGCTAGGGATATATTTAGGGATGCTCGGAAACAGTGAACCCGAAGGGTCCAGTTGCATGTGGGGCTGCGTAAAGGCTCCCCTGGGGAGTTCACTTGTACCCAAAGCCTTCCTTTGGGGGCACTTTTGGATGGGCGAAAAGGGCTCGCAACGCATTTCCTGGGGCCTGATTTTTCACTTGTCTTCGATGCCGGCTAGGGCTATGTTTAAGGATGCTCGGAAACAGCGAACCCAAAGAGTCCAGTTGCATGTGGGGCTGCGTAAAGGCTCCCCTGGGGAGTTCACTTGTACCCAAAGCCTTCCTTTGGGGGCACTTTTGGATGGGCGAAAAGGGCTTGCAACGCATTTCCTGGGGCCTGATTTTTCAGTCGTCATCGATGCCGGCTAGGGCTATGTTTAGGGATGCTCGGAAACAGCGAACCCGAAGAGTCCAGTTGCATGTGGGGCTGCGTAAAGGCTCCCCTGGGGAGTTCACTTGTATCCAAAGCCTTCCTTTGGGGGCACTTTTGGATGGGCGAAAAGGGCTCGTAATGCATTTCCTGGGACCTGATTTTTCAGTCGTCTCCGATGACGGCTAGGGCTATGTTTAGGGATGCTCGGAAACAGCGAACCCGAAGGGTCCAGTTGCATGTGGGGCTGCGTAAAGGCTCCCCTGGGGAGTTCACTTGTACCCAAAGCCTTCCTTTGGGGGCACTTTTGGATGGGCGAAAAGGGCTCGCAACGCATTTCCTGGGGCCTGATTTTTCACTCGTCTGCGATGCCGGCTAGGGCTAGGATTAGGGATGCTCGGAAACAGCGAACCCGGAGGGTCCAGTTGCATGTGGGGCTGCGTAAAGGCTCCCCTGGGGAGTTCACTTGTACCCAAAGCCTTCCTTTGGGGGCACTTTTGGATGGGCGAAAAGGCCTCGGAACGCATTTCCTGGGGCTTGATTTTTCAGTCGTCTTCTATGCCGGCTAGGGATATGTTTAGGGATGCTCGGAAACAGCGAACCCGGAGGGTCCAGTTGCATGTGGGGCTGCGTAAAGGCTCCCCTGGGGAGTTCACTTGTACCCAAAGCCTTCCTTTGGTGACACTTTTGGATGGTCCAAAGGGGCTTGCAACGCGTTTTCTGGGGCCCGGGTCTTCAGTCTTCTCCCATGCCGGCTAGTGATATATTTAGGTTTGCTCGGAAAAATCGAACCCAGAGGGTCCAGTTGCATGTGGGGCTGCGTAATGGCTCCCCTGGGGACTTCATTTGTACCCAAAGCCTTCCTTTGGGGGCACTTTTGGATGGACGAAAAGGGCTCACAACGCATTTCCTGGGGTCTGATTTTTCAATCGACTTCGATGCCGGCTAGGGCTATGTTTAGGGATGCTCGGAAACAGCGAACCCGGAGGGTCCAGTTGCATGTGGGGCTGCGTAAAGGCTCCCCTGGGGAGTTCACTTGTACCCAAAGCCTTCCTTTGGGGGCACTTTTGGATGGTCCAAAGGGGCTTGCAACGCGTTTTCTGGGGCCCGGGTTTTCAGTCTTCTCCCATTCCGGCTAGTGATATATTTAGGTTTGCTCGGAAAAATCGAACCCGGAGGGTCCAGTTGCATGTGGGGCTGCGTAAAGGCTCCCATGGGGAGTTCACTAGTACCCAAAGCCTTCCTTTGGGGGCACTTTTGGATGGGCGAAAAGGGCTCGGAACGCATTTCCTGGGGCCTGATTTTTCACTCGTCTGCGATGCCGGCTAGGGATATGTTTAGGGATGCTCGGAAACAGCGAACCCGGAGGGTCCAGTTGCATGTGGGGCTGCGTAAAGGCTCCCCTGGGGAGTTCACTTGTACCCAAAGCCTTCCTTTGGGGGCACTTTTGGATGGGCGAAAAGGGCTCGCAACGCATTTCCTGGGGCCTGATTTTTCACTCGTCTGCGATGACGGCTAGGGGTACGTTTAGGTTTGCTCATGAACAGCGAACCCGGAGGGTCCAGTTGCATGTGGGGCTGCGTAAAGGCTCCCCTGGGGAGTTCACTTGTACCCAAAGCCTTCCTTTGGGGGCACTTTTGGATGGGCAAAAAGGGCTCACAACGCATTTCCTGGGGCCTGATTTTTCACTCGTCTCTGATGCCGTCTAGGACTATGTTTAGGGATGCTCGTAAACAGCGAACCCGGACGGTCAAGTTGCATGTGGGGCTGCGTAAAGGCTCCCCTGGGGAGTTCTCTTGTACCTAAAGTCTTCCTTTGGGGGCACTTTTGGATGGGCGAAAAGGCCTCGGAACGCATTTCCTGGGGCCTGATTTTTCACTCGTCTCCGATGACGGCTAGGGCTACTTTTAGGTTTGCTCAGGAACAACGAACCCGGAGGGTCCAGTTGCATGTGGGGCTGCGTAAAGGCTCCCCTGGGGAGTTCACTTGTACCCAAAGCCTTCCTTTGGTGACACTTTTGGATGGTCCTAAGGGGCTCGCAACGCATTTCCTGGGTCCTGATTTTTCAGTCGTCATCGATGCCGGCAAGGGATATATTTAGGATTGCTCGGAAAAATCGAACCCGGAGGGTCCAGTTGCATGTGGGGCTGCGTAAAGGCTCCCCTGGGGAGTTCACTTGTACCCAAAGCCTTCCTTTGGGGGCACTTTTGGATGGTCCGAAGGGGCTCGCAACGCATTTCCTGGTGCCTGATTTTTCAATCGACTTCGATGCCGGCTAGGGCTATGTTTAGGGATGCTCGGAAACAGCGAACCCGGAGGGTCCAGTTGCATGTGGGGCTGCGTAAAGGCTCCCCTGGGGAGTTCACTTGTACCCAAAGCCTTCCTTTGGGGACAGTTTTGGATGGTCCTAAGGGGCTCGCAACGCATTTCCTGGGGCCTGATTTTTCAGTCGTCTTCGATGCCGGCTAGGGCTATGTTTAGGGATACTCGGAAACAGCGAACCCGAAGAGTCCAGTTGCATGCGGGGCTGCGTAAAGGCTCCTCTGGGGAGTTCACTTGTACCCAAAGCCTTCCTTCCGTGACACTTTTGGATGGGCGAAAAGGGCTCGTAACGCATTTCCTGGGTACTGATTTTTCAGTCGTCATTGATGCCGGCTAGGGCTATGTTTAGGGATGCTCGGAAACAGTGAACCCGAAGGGTCCAGTTGCATGTGGGGCTGCGTAAAGGCTCCCCTGGGGAGTTCACTTACACCCAAAGCCTTCCTTTGGTGATACTTTTGAATGGTCCAAAGGGGCTTGAAACGCATTTTCTGGGGCCCGGGTTTTCAGTCTTCTCCCATGCCGGCTAGGGATATATTTAGGTTTGCTCGGAAAAATCGAACCCGGAGGGTCCAGTTGCATGTGGGGCTGCGTAAAGGCTCCCCTGGGGAGTTCACTTGTACCCAAAGCCTTCCTTTGGGGGCACTTTTTGATAGTCCTAAGGGGCTCGCAACGCATTTCCTGGGGCCTGATTTTTCAGTCGTCATCGATGCCGGCTAGGGCTATGTTTAGGGATGCTCGGAAACAGCGAACCCGAAGAGTCCAGTTGCATGTGGGGCTGCGTAAAGGCTCCCCTGGTGAGTTCACTTGTACCCAAAGCCTTCCTTTGGGGGCACTTTTGGATGGGCGAAAAGGGCTCGTAACGCATTTCCTGGGGCCTGATTTTTCAGTCTTCTCCGATGACGGCTAGGGATATATTTAGGGATGCTCGGAAACAGCGAACCCGAAGGGTCCAGTTGCATGTGGGGCTGCGTAAAGGCTCCCCTGGTGAGTTCACTTGTACCCAAAGCCTTCCTTTGGGGGCACTTTTGGATGGGCGAAAAGGGCTCGCAACGCATTTCCTGGGGCCTGATTTTTCACTCGTCTGCGATGCCGGCTAGGGATATGTTTAGGGATACTCGGAAACATCGATCCCGGAGGGTCCAGTTGCATGTGGGGCTGCGTAAAGGCTCCCCTGGGGAGTTCACTTGTACCCAAAGCCTTCCTTTGGGGGCACTTTTGGATAGTCCTAAGGGGCTCGCAACGCATTTCCTGGGGCCTGATTTTTCAGTCGTCTCCGATGACGGCTAGGGATATATTTAGGGATGCTCGGAAACAGCGAACCCGAAGGGTCCAGTTGCATGTGGGGCTGCGTAAAGGCTCCCCTGGGGAGTTCACTTGTACCCAAAGCCTTCCTTTGGGGGCACTTTTGGATGGGCGAAAAGGGCTCGCAACGCATTTCCTGGGGCCTGATTTTTCACTCGTCTGCGATGCCGGCTAGGGATATGTTTAGGGATACTCGGAAACAGCGAACCCGGAGGGTCCAGTTGCATGTGGGGCTGCGTAAAGGCTCCCCTGGGGAGTTCACTTGTACCCAAAGCCTTCCTTTGGGGGCACTTTTGGATAGTCCTAAGGGGCTCGCAACGCATTTCCTGGGGCCTGATTTTTCAGTCGTCATCGATGCTGGCTAGGCCTATGTTTAGGGATGCTCGGAAACAGCGAACCCGAAGAGTCCAGTTGCATGTGGGGCTGCGTAAAGGCTCCCCTGGTGAGTTCACTTGTACCCAAAGCCTTCCTTTGGGGGCACTTTTGGATGGGCGAAAAGGGCTCGTAACGCATTTCCTGGGGCCTGATTTTTCAGTCGTCTCCGATGACGGCTAGGGATATATTTAGGGATGCTCGGAAACAGCGAACCCGAAGGGTCCAGTTGCATGTGGGGCTGCGTAAAGGCTCCCCTGGGGAGTTCACTTGTACCCAAAGCCTTCCTTTGGGGGCACTTTTGGATGGGCGAAAAGGGCTCGTAACGCATTTCCTGGGGCCTGATTTTTCACTCGTCTGCGATGCCGGCTAGGGATATGTTTAGGGATGCTCGGAAACAGCGAACCCGGAGGGTCCAGCTGCATGTGGGGATGCGTAAAGGCTCCCCTGGGGAGTTCACTTGTACCCAAAGCCTTCCTTTGGGGGCACTTTTGGATGGGCAAAAAGGGCTCACAACGCATTTCCTGGGGCCTGATTTTTCACTCGTCTCCGATGCCGTCTAGGACTATGTTTAGGGATGCTCGGAAACAGCGAACCCGGAGGGTCAAGTTGCATGTGGGGCTGCGTAAAGGCTCCCCTGGGGAGTTCTCTTGTACCTAAAGTCTTCCTTTGCGGGCACTTTTGGATGGGCGAAAAGGCCTTGGAACGCATTTCCTGGGGCCTGATTTTTCAGTCGTCTCCGATGACGGCTAGGGCTACGTTTAGGTTTGCTCAGGAACAACGAACCCGGAGGGTCCAGTTGCATGTGGGGCTGCGTAAAGGCTCCCCTGGGGAGTTCACTTGTACCCAAAGCCTTCCTTTGGGGGCACTTTTGGATGGTCCAAAGGGGCTCGCAATGCATTTCCTGGGGCCTGATTTTTCACTTGTCTTCGATGCCGGCTAGGGATATGTTTAGGGATGCTCAGAAACATCGAACCCGGAGGGTCCAGTTGCATGTGGGGCTGCGTAAAGGCTCCCCTGGGGAGTTCACTTGTACCCAAAGCCTTCCTTTGGTGACACTTTTGGATGGTCCAAAGGGGCTTGCAACGCGTTTCCTGGGGCCCGGGTTTTCAGTCTTCTCCCATGCCGGCTAGTGATATATTTAGGGTTGCTCGGAAAAATCGAACCCGGAGGGTCCAGTTGCATGTGGGGCTGCGTAAAGGCTCCCCTGGGGAGTTCACTTGTATCCAAAGCCTTCCTTTGGGGGCACTTTTGGATGGTCCAAAGGGTCTCGCAACGCATTTCCTGGTGCCTGATTTTTCACTTGTCTTCGATGCCGGCTAGGGCTATGTTTAGGGATGCTCAGAAACAGCGAACCCGAAGGGTCCAGTTGCATGTGGGGCTGCGTAAAGGCTCCCCTGGGGAGTTCACTTGTACCCAAAGCCTTCCTTTGGGGGCACTTTTGGATGGGCAAAAAGGGCTCACAACGCATTTCCTGGGGCTTGATTTTTCAGTCGTCTTCTATGCCGGCTAGGGATATGTTTAGGGATTCTCGGAAACAGCGAACCCGGAGGGTCCAGTTGCATGTGGGGCTGCGTAAAGGCTCCCCTGGGGAGTTCAGTTGTACCCAAAGCCTTCCTTTGGTGATACTTTTGGATGGTCCAAAGGGGCTTGCAACGCGTTTTCTGGGTCCCGGTTCTTCAGTCTTCTCCCATGCCGGCTAGTGATATATTTAGGTTTGCTCGGAAAAATCGAACCCAGAGGGTCCAGTTGCATGTGGGGCTGCTAATGGCTCCCCTGGGGAGTTCATTTGTACCCAAAGCCTTCCTTTGGGGGCACTTTTGGATGGGCGAAAAGGGCTCGCAACGCATTTCCTGGGGTCTGATTTTTCAATCGACTTCGATGCCGGCTAGTGATATATTTAGGTTTGCTCGGAAAAATCGAACCCGGAGGGTCCAGTTGCATGTGGGGCTGCGTAAAGGCTCCCCTGGGGAGTTCACTTGTACCCAAAGCCTTCCTTTGGGGGCACTTTTGGATGGGCGAAAAGGGCTCGGAACGCATTTCCTGGGGCCTGATTTTTCAGTCGTCTCCGATGACGGCTAGGGCTATGTTTAGGGATGCTCGGAAACAGCGAACCCGGAGGGTCCAGTTGCATGTGGGGCTGCGTAAAGGCTCCCCTGGGGAGTTCACTTGTACCCAAAGCCTTCCTTTGGGGGCACTTTTGGATGGGCGAAAAGGGCTCGCAACGCATTTCCTGGGGCCTGATTTTTCACTCGTCTGCGATGCCGGCTAGGGCTATGTTTAGGGATGCTCGGAAACAGCGAACCCGGAGGGTCCAGTTGCATGTGGGGCTGCGTAAAGGCTCCCCTGGGGAGTTCACTTGTACCCAAAGCCTTCCTTTGGGGGCACTTTTGGATGGGCAAAAAGGGCTCACAACGCATTTCCTGGGGCCTGATTTTTCTCTCGTCTCTGATGCCGTCTAGGACTATGTTTAGGGATGCTCGGAAACAGCGAACCCGGAGGGTCAAGTTGCATGTGGGGCTGCGTAAAGGCTCCCCTGGGGAGTTCACTTGTACCCAAAGCCTTCCTTTGGTGACACTTTTGGATGGTCCTAAGGGGCTCGCAACGCATTTCCTGGGACCTGATTTTTCAGTCGTCATCGATGCCGGCAAGGGATATATTTAGGATTGCTCGGAAAAATCGAACCCGGAGGGTCCAGTTGCATGTGGGGCTGCGTAAAGGCTCCCCTGGGGAGTTCACTTGTACCCAAAGCCTTCCTTTGGGGGCACTTTTGGATGGTCCGAAGGGGCTCGCAACGCATTTCCTGGGTCCTAATTTTTCACTTGTCTTCGATGCCGGCTAGGGCTATGTTTAGGGATGCTCGGAAACAGCGAACCCGGAGGGTCCAGTTGCATGTGGGGCTGCGTAAAGGCTCCCCTGGGGAGTTCACTTGTACCCAAAGTCTTCCTTTCGTGACACTTTTGGATGGTCCAAAGGGGCTTGCAACGCGTTTTCTGGGGCCCGGGTTTTCAGTCTTCTCCCATGCCGGCTAGTGATATATTTAGGGTTGCTCGGAAAAATCGAACCCGGAGTGTCCAGTTGCATATGAGGCTGCGTAAAGGCTCCCCTGGGGAGTTCACTTGTACCCAAAGCCTTCCTTTGGGGGCAGTTTTGGATGGTCCAAAGAGGCTCGCAACGCATTTCCTGGGGCCTGATTTTTCAGTCGTCTTCGATGCCGGCTAGGGCTATGTTTAGGGATACTCGGAAACAGCGAACCCGAAGAGTCCAGTTGCATGTGGGGCTGCGTAAAGGCTCCCCTGGGGAGTTCACTTGTACCCAAAGCCTTCCTTTGGGGGCACTTCTGGATGGGCGAAAAGGGCTCGTAACGCATTTCCTGGGGCCTGATTTTTCAGTCGTCATTGATGCCGGCTAGGGCTATGTTTAGGGATGCTCGGAAACAGTGAACCCGGAGGGTCCAGTTACATGTGGGGCTGCGTAAAGGCTCCCCTGGTGAGTTCACTTGTACCCAAAGCCTTCCTTTGGGGGCACTTTTGGATGGGCGAAAAGGGCTCGTAACGCATTTCCTGGGGCCTGATTTTTCAGTCGTCTCCGATGACGGCTAGGGATATATTTAGGGATGCTCGGAAACAGCGAACCCGAAGAGTCCAGTTGCATGTGGGGCTGCGTAAAGGCTCCCCTGGTGAGTTCACTTGTACCCAAAGCCTTCCTTTGGGGGCACTTTTGGATGGGCGAAAAGGGCTCGTAACGCATTTCCTGGGGCCTGATTTTTCAGTCGTCTCCGATGACGGCTAGGGATATATTTAGGGATGCTCGGAAACAGCGAACCCGAAGGGTCCAGTTGCATGTGGGGCTGCGTAAAGGCTCCCCTGGGGAGTTCACTTGTACCCAAAGCCTTCCTTTGGGGGCACTTTTGGATGGGCGAAAAGGGCTCGTAACGCATTTCCTGGGGCCTGATTTTTCACTCGTCTGCGATGCCGGCTAGGGATATGTTTAGGGATGCTCGGAAACAGCGAACCCGGAGGGTCCAGTTGCATGTGGGGATGCGTAAAGGCTCCCCTGGGGAGTTCACTTGTACCCAAAGCCTTCCTTTGGGGGCACTTTTGGATGGGCAAAAAGGGCTCACAACGCATTTCCTGGGGCCTGATTTTTCACTCGTCTCCGATGCCGTCTAGGACTATGTTTAGGGATGCTCGGAAACAGCGAACCCGGAGGGTCAAGTTGCATGTGGGGCTGCGTAAAGGCTCCCCTGGGGAGTTCTCTTGTACCTAAAGTCTTCCTTTGCGGGCACTTTTGGATGGGCGAAAAGGCCTTGGAACGCATTTCCTGGGGCCTGATTTTTCAGTCGTCTCCGATGACGGCTAGGGCTACGTTTAGGTTTGCTCAGGAACAACGAACCCGGAGGGTCCAGTTGCATGTGGGGCTGCGTAAAGGCTCCCCTGGGGAGTTCACTTGTACCCAAAGCCTTCCTTTGGGGGCACTTTTGGATGGTCCAAAGGGGCTCGCAATGCATTTCCTGGGGCCTGATTTTTCACTTGTCTTCGATGCCGGCTAGGGATATGTTTAGGGATGCTCAGAAACATCGAACCCGGAGGGTCCAGTTGCATGTGGGGCTGCGTAAAGGCTCCCCTGGGGAGTTCACTTGTACCCAAAGCCTTCCTTTGGTGACACTTTTGGATGGTCCAAAGGGGCTTGCAACGCGTTTTCTGGGGCCCGGGTTTTCAGTCTTCTCCCATGCCGGCTAGTGATATATTTAGGGTTGCTCGGAAAAATCGAACCCGGAGGGTCCAGTTGCATGTGGGGCTGCGTAAAGGCTCCCCTGGGGAGTTCACTTGTACCCAAAGCCTTCCTTTGGGGGCACTTTTGGATGGGCGAAAAGGGCTCGCAACGCATTTCCTGGGGCCTGATTTTTCACTCGTCTCTGATGCCGTCAAGGACTATGTTTAGGGATGCTCGGAAACAGCAAACCCGGAGGGTCCAGTTGCATGTGGGGCTGCGTAAAGGCTCCCCTGGGGAGTTCACTTGTACCCAAAGCCTTCCTTTGGTGACACTTTTGGATGGTCCAAAGGGGCTTGCAACGCGTTTTCTGGGTCCCGGGTTTTCAGTCTTCTCCCATGCCGGCTAGTGATATATTTAGGGTTGCTCGGAAAAATCGAACCCGGAGGGTCCAGTTGCATGTGGGGCTGCGTAAAGGCTCCCCTGGGGAGTTCACTTGTACCCAAAGCCTTCCTTTGGTGACACTTTTGGATGGTCCAAAGGGGCTCGCAACGCATTTCCTGGGGCCTGATTTTTCACTTGTCTTCGATGCCGGCTAGGGCTATGTTTATTGATGCTCGGAAACAGCGAACCCGGAGGGTCCAGTTGCATGTGGGGCTGCGTAAAGGCTCCCCTGGGGAGTTCACTTGTACCCAAAGCCTTCCTTTGGTGACACTTTTGGATGGTCCTAAGGGGCTCGCAACGCATTTCCTGGGACCTGATTTTTCAGTCGTCATCGATGCCGGCAAGGGATATATTTAGGATTGCTCGGAAAAATCGAACCCGGAGGGTCCAGTTGCATGTGGGGCTGCGTAAAGGCTCCCCTGGGGAGTTCACTTGTACCCAAAGCCTTCCTTTGGGGGCACTTTTGGATGGTCCGAAGGGGCTCGCAACGCATTTCCTGGGTCCTGATTTTTCACTTGTCTTCGATGCCGGCTAGGGCTATGTTTAGGGATGCTCGGAAACAGCGAACCCGGAGGGTCCAGTTGCATGTGGGGCTGCGTAAAGGCTCCCCTGGGGAGTTCACTTGTACCCAAAGTCTTCCTTTCGTGACACTTTTGGATGGTCCAAAGGGGCTTGCAACGCGTTTTCTGGGGCCCGGGTTTTCAGTCTTCTCCCATGCCGGCTAGTGATATATTTAGGGTTGCTCGGAAAAATCGAACCCGGAGTGTCCAGTTGCATATGAGGCTGCGTAAAGGCTCCCCTGGGGAGTTCACTTGTACCCAAAGCCTTCCTTTGGGGGCAGTTTTGGATGGTCCAAAGAGGCTCGCAACGCATTTCCTGGGGCCTGATTTTTCATTCGTCTTCGATGCCGGCTAGGGCTATGTTTATTGATGCTCGGAAACAGCGAACCCGAAGAGTCCAGTTGCATGTGGGGCTGCGTAAAGGCTCCCCTGGGGAGTTCACTTGTACCCAAAGCCTTCCTTTGGGGGCACTTTTGGATGGGCGAAAAGGGCTCGTAACGCATTTCCTGGGGCCTGATTTTTCAGTCGTCTTCGATGCCGGCTAGGGCTATGTTTAGGGATGCTCGGAAACAGCGAACCCGGAGGGTCCAGTTGCATGTGGGGCTGTGTAAAGGCTCCCCTGGGGAGTTCACTTGTACCCAAAGCCTTCCTTTGGGGGCACTTTTGGATGGGCGAAAAGGGCTCGTAACGCATTTCCTGGGGCCTGATTTTTCACTCGTCTCTGATGCCGTCAAGGACTATGTTTAGGGATGCTCGGAAACAGCAAACCCGGAGGGTCCAGTTGCATGTGGGGCTGCGTAAAGGCTCCCCTGGGGAGTTCACTTGTACCCAAAGCCTTCCTTTGGTGACACTTTTGGATGGTCCAAAGGGGCTTGCAACGCGTTTTCTGGGGCCCGGGTTTTCAGTCTTCTCCCATGCCGGCTAGTTATATATTTAGTGTTGCTCGGAAAAATAGAACCCGGAGGGTCCAGTTGCATGTGGGGCTGCGTAAAGGCTCCCCTGGGGAGTTCACTTGTACCCAAAGCCTTCCTTTGGGGGCACTTTTGGATGGGCGAAAAGGGCTCGTAACGCATTTCCTGGGGCCTGATTTTTCAGTCGTCTCCGATGACGGCTAGGGATATATTTAGGGATGCTCGGAAACAGCGAACCCGAAGGGTCCAGTTGCATGTGGGGCTGCGTAAAGGCTCCCCTGGGGAGTTCACTTGTACCCAAAGCCTTCCTTTGGGGGCACTTTTGGATGGGCGAAAAGGGCTCGTAACGCATTTCCTGGGGCCTGATTTTTCACTCGTCTGCGATGCCGGCTAGGGATATGTTTAGGGATGCTCGGAAACAGCGAACCCGGAGGGTCCAGTTGCATGTGGGGATGCGTAAAGGCTCCCCTGGGGAGTTCACTTGTACCCAAAGCCTTCCTTTGGGGGCACTTTTGGATGGGCAAAAAGGGCTCACAACGCATTTCCTGGGGCCTGATTTTTCACTCGTCTCCGATGCCGTCTAGGACTATGTTTAGGGATGCTCGGAAACAGCGAACCCGGAGGGTCCAGTTGCATGTGGGGCTGCGTAAAGGCTCCCCTGGGGAGTTCTCTTGTACCTAAAGTCTTCCTTTGCGGGCACTTTTGGATGGGCGAAAAGGCCTTGGAACGCATTTCCTGGGGCCTGATTTTTCACTTGTCTTCGATGCCGGCTAGGGATATGTTTAGGGATGCTCAGAAACATCGAACCCGGAGGGTCCAGTTGCATGTGGGGCTGCGTAAAGGCTCCCCTGGGGAGTTCACTTGTACCCAAAGCCTTCCTTTGGTGACACTTTTGGATGGTCCAAAGGGGCTTGCAACGCGTTTTCTGGGGCCCGGGTTTTCAGTCTTCTCCCATGCCGGCTAGTGATATATTTAGGGTTGCTCGGAAAAATCGAACCCGGAGGGTCCAGTTGCATGTGGGGCTGCGTAAAGGCTCCCCTGGGGAGTTCACTTGTACCCAAAGCCTTCCTTTGGGGGCACTTTTGGATGGGCGAAAAGGGCTCGCAACGCATTTCCTGGGGCCTGATTTTTCACTCGTCTCTGATGCCGTCAAGGACTATGTTTAGGGATGCTCGGAAACAGCAAACCCGGAGGGTCCAGTTGCATGTGGGGCTGCGTAAAGGCTCCCCTGGGGAGTTCACTTGTACCCAAAGCCTTCCTTTGGTGACACTTTTGGATGGTCCAAAGGGGCTTGCAACGCGTTTTCTGGGTCCCGGGTTTTCAGTCTTCTCCCATGCCGGCTAGTGATATATTTAGGGTTGCTCGGAAAAATCGAACCCGGAGGGTCCAGTTGCATGTGGGGCTGCGTAAAGGCTCCCCTGGGGAGTTCACTTGTACCCAAAGCCTTCCTTTGGTGACACTTTTGGATGGTCCAAAGGGGCTCGCAACGCATTTCCTGGGGCCTGATTTTTCACTTGTCTTCGATGCCGGCTAGGGCTATGTTTAGGGATGCTCGGAAACAGCGAACCCGGAGGGTCCAGTTGCATGTGGGGCTGCGTAAAGGCTCCCCTGGGGAGTTCACTTGTACCCAAAGCCTTCCTTTGGTGACACTTTTGGATGGTCCTAAGGGGCTCGCAACGCATTTCCTGGGACCTGATTTTTCAGTCGTCATCGATGCCGGCAAGGGATATATTTAGGATTGCTCGGAAAAATCGAACCCGGAGGGTCCAGTTGCATGTGGGGCTGCGTAAAGGCTCCCCTGGGGAGTTCACTTGTACCCAAAGCCTTCCTTTGGGGGCACTTTTGGATGGTCCGAAGGGGCTCGCAACGCATTTCCTGGGTCCTGATTTTTCACTTGTCTTCGATGCCGGCTAGGGCTATGTTTAGGGATGCTCGGAAACAGCGAACCCGGAGGGTCCAGTTGCATGTGGGGCTGCGTAAAGGCTCCCCTGGGGAGTTCACTTGTACCCAAAGTCTTCCTTTCGTGACACTTTTGGATGGTCCAAAGGGGCTTGCAACGCGTTTTCTGGGTCCCGGGTTTTCAGTCTTCTCCCATGCCGGCTAGTGATATATTTAGGGTTGCTCGGAAAAATCGAACCCGGAGTGTCCAGTTGCATATGAGGCTGCGTAAAGGCTCCCCTGGGGAGTTCACTTGTACCCAAAGCCTTCCTTTGGGGGCAGTTTTGGATGGTCCAAAGAGGCTCGCAACGCATTTCCTGGGGCCTGATTTTTCAGTCGTCTTCGATGCCGGCTAGGGCTATGTTTATTGATGCTCGGAAACAGCGAACCCGAAGAGTCCAGTTGCATGTGGGGCTGCGTAAAGGCTCCCCTGGGGAGTTCACTTGTACCCAAAGCCTTCCTTTGGGGGCACTTTTGGATGGGCGAAAAGGGCTCGTAACGCATTTCCTGGGGCCTGATTTTTCAGTCGTCTCCGATGACGGCTAGGGCTATGTTTAGGGATGCTCGGAAACAGCGAACCCAAAGGGTCCAGTTGCATGTGGGGCTGCGTAAAGGCTCCCCTGGGGAGTTCACTTGTACCCAAAGCCTTCCTTTGGGGGCACTTTTGGATGGGCGAAAAGGGCTCGCAACGCATTTCCTGGGGCCTGATTTTTCACTCGTCTGCGATGCCGGCTAGGGCTATGTTTAGGGATGCTCGGAAACAGCGAACCCGGAGGGTCCAGTTGCATGTGGGGCTGCGTAAAGGCTCCCCTGGTGAGTTCACTTGTACCCAAAGCCTTCCTTTGGGGGCACTTTTGGATGGGCGAAAAGGCCTCGGAACGCATTTCCTGGGGCTTGATTTTTCAGTCGTCTTCTATGCCGGCTAGGGATATGTTTAGGGATGCTCGGAAACAGCAAACCCGGAGGGTCCAGTTGCATGTGGGGCTGCGTAAAGGCTCCCCTGGGGAGTTCACTTGTACCCAAAGCCTTCCTTTGGTGACACTTTTGGATGGTCCAAAGGGGCTTGCAACGCGTTTTCTGGGTCCCGGGTTTTCAGTCTTCTCCCATGCCGGCTAGTGATATATTTAGGGTTGCTCGGAAAAATCGAACCCAGAGGGTCCAGTTGCATGTGGGGCTGCGTAAAGGCTCCCCTGGGGAGTTCACTTGTACCCAAAGCCTTCCTTTGGTGACACTTTTGGATGGTCCAAAGGGGCTCGCAACGCATTTCCTGGGGCCTGATTTTTCACTTGTCTTCGATGCCGGCTAGGGCTATGTTTAGGGATGCTCGGAAACAGCGAACCCGGAGGGTCCAGTTGCATGTGGGGCTGCGTAAAGGCTCCCCTGGGGAGTTCACTTGTACCCAAAGCCTTCCTTTGGTGACACTTTTGGATGGTCCTAAGGGGCTCGCAACGCATTTCCTGGGACCTGATTTTTCAGTCGTCATCGATGCCGGCAAGGGATATATTTAGGATTGCTCGGAAAAATCGAACCCGGAGGGTCCAGTTGCATGTGGGGCTGCGTAAAGGCTCCCCTGGGGAGTTCACTTGTACCCAAAGCCTTCCTTTGGGGGCACTTTTGGATGGTCCGAAGGGGCTCGCAACGCATTTCCTGGGTCCTGATTTTTCACTTGTCTTCGATGCCGGCTAGGGCTATGTTTAGGGATGCTCGGAAACAGCGAACCCGGAGGGTCCAGTTGCATGTGGGGCTGCGTAAAGGCTCCCCTGGGGAGTTCACTTGTACCCAAAGTCTTCCTTTCGTGACACTTTTGGATGGTCCAAAGGGGCTTGCAACGCGTTTTCTGGGTCCCGGGTTTTCAGTCTTCTCCCATGCCGGCTAGTGATATATTTAGGGTTGCTCGGAAAAATCGAACCCGGAGTGTCCAGTTGCATATGAGGCTGCGTAAAGGCTCCCCTGGGGAGTTCACTTGTACCCAAAGCCTTCCTTTGGGGGCAGTTTTGGATGGTCCAAAGAGGCTCGCAACGCATTTCCTGGGGCCTGATTTTTCAGTCGTCTTCGATGCCGGCTAGGGCTATGTTTATTGATGCTCGGAAACAGTGAACCCGAAGAGTCCAGTTGCATGTGGGGCTGCGTAAAGGCTCCCCTGGGGAGTTCACTTGTACCCAAAGCCTTCCTTTGGGGGCACTTTTGGATGGGCGAAAAGGGCTCGTAACGCATTTCCTGGGGCCTGATTTTTCAGTCGTCTCCGATGACGGCTAGGGCTATGTTTAGGGATGCTCGGAAACAGCGAACCCGAAGGGTCCAGTTGCATGTGGGGCTGCGTAAAGGCTCCCCTGGGGAGTTCACTTGTACCCAAAGCCTTCCTTTGGGGGCACTTTTGGATGGGCGAAAAGGGCTCGCAACGCATTTCCTGGGGCCTGATTTTTCACTCGTCTGCGATGCCGGCTAGGGCTATGTTTAGGGATGCTCGGAAACAGCGAACCCGGAGGGTCCAGTTGCATGTGGGGCTGCGTAAAGGCTCCCCTGGTGAGTTCACTTGTACCCAAAGCCTTCCTTTGGGGGCACTTTTGGATGGGCGAAAAGGCCTCGGAACGCATTTCCTGGGGCTTGATTTTTCAGTCGTCTTCTATGCCGGCTAGGGATATGTTTAGGGATGCTCGGAAACAGCGAACCCGGAGGGTCCAGTTGCATGTGGGGCTGCGTAAAGGCTCCCCTGGGGAGTTCACTTGTACCCAAAGCCTTCCTTTGGTGATACTTTTGGATGGTCCAAAGGGGCTTGCAACGCGTTTTCTGGGGCCCGGGTCTTCAGTCTTCTCCCATGCCGGCTAGTGATATATTTAGGTTTGCTCGGAAAAATCGAACCCAGAGGGTCCAGTTGCATGTGGGGCTGCGTAATGGCTCCCCTGGGGAGTTCATTTGTACCCAAAGCCTTCCTTTGGGGGCACTTTTGGATGGACGAAAAGGGCTCACAACGCATTTCCTGGGGTCTGATTTTTCAATCGACTTCGATGCCGGCTAGGGCTATGTTTAGGGATGCTCGGAAACAGCGAACCCGGAGGGTCCAGTTGCATGTGGGGCTGCGTAAAGGCTCCCCTGGGGAGTTCACTTGTACCCAAAGCCTTCCTTTGGGGGCACTTTTGGATGGTCCAAAGGGGCTTGCAACGCGTTTTCTGGGGCCCGGGTTTTCAGTCTTCTCCCATGCCGGCTAGTGATATATTTAGGTTTGCTCGGAAAAATCGAACCCGGAGGGTCCAGTTGCATGTGGGGCTGCGTAAAGGCTCCCCTGGGGAGTTCACTTGTACCCAAAGCCTTCCTTTGGGGGCACTTTTGGATGGGCGAAAAGGGCTCGGAACGCATTTCCTGGGGCCTGATTTTTCACTCGTCTGCGATGCCGGCTAGGGATATGTTTAGGGATGCTCGGAAACAGCGAACCCGGAGGGTCCAGTTGAATGTGGGGCTGCGTAAAGGCTCCCCTGGGGAGTTCACTTGTACCCAAAGCCTTCCTTTGGGGGCACTTTTGGATGGTCCAAAGAGCCTCGCAACGCATTTCCTGGGGCCTGATTTTTCAGTCGTCTTCGATGCCGGCTAGGGCTATGTTTAGGGATGCTCGGAAACAGTGAACCCGAAGAGTCCAGTTGCATGTGGGGCTGCGTAAAGGCTACCCTGGGGAGCTCACTTGTACCCAAAGCCTTCCTTTGGGGGCACTTTTGGATGGACGAAAAGGGCTCGTAACGCATTTCCTGGGGCCTGATTTTTCAGTCTTCTTTGATGCCGGCTAGGGATATATTTAGGGATGCTCGGAAACAGTGAACCCGAAGGGTCCAGTTGCATGTGGGGCTGCGTAAAGGCTCCCCTGGGGAGTTCACTTGTACCCAAAGCCTTCCTTTGGGGGCACTTTTGGATGGGCGAAAAGGGCTCGCAACGCATTTCCTGGGGCCTGATTTTTCACTTGTCTTCGATGCCGGCTAGGGCTATGTTTAGGGATGCTCGGAAACAGCGAACCCAAAGAGTCCAGTTGCATGTGGGGCTGCGTAAAGGCTCCCCTGGTGAGTTCACTTGTACCCAAAGCCTTCCTTTGGGGGCACTTTTGGATGGGCGAAAAGGGCTTGCAACGCATTTCCTGGGGCCTGATTTTTCAGTCGTCATCGATGCCGGCTAGGGCTATGTTTAGGGATGCTCGGAAACAGCGAACCCGAAGAGTCCAGTTGCATGTGGGGCTGCGTAAAGGCTCCCCTGGGGAGTTCACTTGTATCCAAAGCCTTCCTTTGGGGGCACTTTTGGATGGGCGAAAAGGGCTCGTAACGCATTTCCTGGGACCTGATTTTTCAGTCGTCTCCGATGACGGCTAGGGCTATGTTTAGGGATGCTCGGAAACAGCGAACCCGAAGGGTCCAGTTGCATGTGGGGCTGCGTAAAGGCTCCCCTGGGGAGTTCTCTTGTACCCAAAGCCTTCCTTTGGGGGCACTTTTGGATGGGCGAAAAGGGCTCGCAACGCATTTCCTGGGGCCTGATTTTTCACTCGTCTGCGATGCCGGCTAGGGCTATGTTTAGGGATGCTCGGAAACAGCGAACCCGGAGGGTCCAGTTGCATGTGGGGCTGCGTAAAGGCTCCCCTGGGGAGTTCACTTGTACCCAAAGCCTTCCTTTGGGGGCACTTTTGGATGGGCGAAAAGGCCTCGGAACGCATTTCCTGGGGCTTGATTTTTCAGTCGTCTTCTATGCCGGCTAGGGATATGTTTAGGGATGCTCGGAAACAGCGAACCCGGAGGGTCCAGTTGCATGTGGGGCTGCGTAAAGGCTCCCCTGGGGAGTTCACTTGTACCCAAAGCCTTCCTTTGGTGATACTTTTGGATGGTCCAAAGGGGCTTGCAACGCGTTTTCTGGGGCCCGGGTCTTCAGTCTTCTCCCATGCCGGCTAGTGATATATTTAGGTTTGCTTGGAAAAATCGAACCCAGAGGGTCCAGTTGCATGTGGGGCTGCGTAATGGCTCCCCTGGGGACTTCATTTGTACCCAAAGCCTTCCTTTGGGGGCACTTTTGGATGGACGAAAAGGGCTCACAACGCATTTCCTGGGGTCTGATTTTTCAATCGACTTCGATGCCGGCTAGGGCTATGTTTAGGGATGCTCGGAAACAGCGAACCCGGAGGGTCCAGTTGCATGTGGGGCTGCGTAAAGGCTCCCCTGGGGAGTTCACTTGTACCCAAAGCCTTCCTTTGGGGGCACTTTTGGATGGTCCTAAGGGGCTTGCAACGCGTTTTCTGGGGCCCGGGTTTTCAGTCTTCTCCCATTCCGGCTAGTGATATATTTAGGTTTGCTCGGAAAAATCGAACCCGGAGGGTCCAGTTGCATGTGGGGCTGCGTAAAGGCTCCCATGGGGAGTTCACTAGTACCCAAAGCCTTCCTTTGGGGGCACTTTTGGATGGGCGAAAAGGGCTCGGAACGCATTTCCTGGGGCCTGATTTTTCACTCGTCTGCGATGCCGGCTAGGGATATGTTTAGGGATGCTCGGAAACAGCGAACCCGGAGGGTCCAGTTGCATGTGGGGCTGCGTAAAGGCTCCCCTGGGGAGTTCACTTGTACCCAAAGCCTTCCTTTGGGGGCACTTTTGGATGGGCGAAAAGGGCTCGCAACGCATTTCCTGGGGCCTTATTTTTCACTCGTCTGCGATGACGGCTAGGGGTACGTTTAGGTTTGCTCATGAACAGCGAACCCGCAGGGTCCAGTTGCATGTGGGGCTGCGTAAAGGCTCCCCTGGGGAGTTCACTTGTACCCAAAGCCTTCCTTTGGGGGCACTTTTGGATGGGCAAAAAGGGCTCAAAACGCATTTCCTGGGGCCTGATTTTTCACTCGTCTCTGATGCCGTCTAGGACTATGTTTAGGGATGCTCGTAAACAGCGAACCCGGACGGTCAAGTTGCATGTGGGGCTGCGTAAAGGCTCCCCTGGGGAGTTCTCTTGTACCTAAAGTCTTCCTTTGGGGGCACTTTTGGATGGGCGAAAAGGGCTCGTAACGCATTTCCTGGGGCCTGATTTTTCACTCGTCTCCGATGACGGCTAGGGCTACTTTTAGGTTTGCTCAGGAACAACGAACCCGGAGGGTCTAGTTGCATGTGGGGCTGCGTAAAGGCTCCCCTGGGGAGTTCACTTGTACCCAAAGCCTTCCTTTGGTGACACTTTTGGATGGTCCTAAGGGGCTCGCAACGCATTTCCTGGGTCCTGATTTTTCAGTCGTCATCGATGCCGGCAAGGGATATATTTAGGATTGCTCGGAAAAATCGAACCCGGAGGGTCCAGTTGCATGTGGGGCTGCGTAAAGGCTCCCCTGGGGAGTTCACTTGTACCCAAAGCCTTCCTTTGGGGGCACTTTTGGATGGTCCGAAGGGGCTCGCAACGCATTTCCTGGTGCCTGATTTTTCAATCGACTTCGATGCCGGCTAGGGCTATGTTTAGGGATGCTCGGAAACAGCGAACCCGGAGGGTCCAGTTGCATGTGGGGCTGCGTAAAGGCTCCCCTGGGGAGTTCACTTGTACCCAAAGCCTTCCTTTGGGGACAGTTTTGGATGGTCCTAAGGGGCTCGCAACGCATTTCCTGGGGCCTGATTTTTCAGTCGTCTTCGATGCCGGCTAGGGCTATGTTTAGGGATACTCGGAAACAGCGAACCCGAAGAGTCCAGTTGCATGTGGGGCTGCGTAAAGGCTCCTCTGGGGAGTTCACTTGTACCCAAAGCCTTCCTTCCGTGACACTTTTGGATGGGCGAAAAGGGCTCGTAACGCATTTCCTGGGGCCTGATTTTTCAGTCGTCATTGATGCCGGCTAGGGCTATGTTTAGGGATGCTCGGAAACAGTGAACCCGAAGGGTCCAGTTGCATGTGGGGCTGCGTAAAGGCTCCCCTGGGGAGTTCACTTACACCCAAAGCCTTCCTTTGGTGATACTTTTGAATGGTCCAAAGGGGCTTGAAACGCATTTTCTGGGGCCCGGGTTTTCAGTCTTCTCCCATGCCGGCTAGTGATATATTTAGGTTTGCTCGGAAAAATCGAACCCGGAGGGTCCAGTTGCATGTGGGGCTGCGTAAAGGCTCCCCTGGGGAGTTCACTTGTACCCAAAGCCTTCCTTTGGGGGCACTTTTGGATAGTCCTAAGGGGCTCGCAACGCATTTCCTGGGGCCTGATTTTTCAGTCGTCATCGATGCCGGCTAGGGCTATGTTTAGGGATGCTCGGAAACAGCGAACCCGAAGAGTCCAGTTGCATGTGGGGCTGCGTAAAGGCTCCCCTGGTGAGTTCACTTGTACCCAAAGCCTTCCTTTGGGGGCACTTTTGGATGGGCGAAAAGGGCTCGTAACGCATTTCCTGGGGCCTGATTTTTCAGTCTTCTCCGATGACGGCTAGGGATATATTTAGGGATGCTCGGAAACAGCGAACCCGAAGGGTCCAGTTGCATGTGGGGCTGCGTAAAGGCTCCCCTGGGGAGTTCACTTGTACCCAAAGCCTTCCTTTGGGGGCACTTTTGGATGGGCGAAAAGGGCTCGCAACGCATTTCCTGGGGCCTGATTTTTCACTCGTCTGCGATGCCGGCTAGGGATATGTTTAGGGATACTCGGAAACATCGATCCCGGAGGGTCCAGTTGCATGTGGGGCTGCGTAAAGGCTCCCCTGGGGAGTTCACTTGTACCCAAAGCCTTCCTTTGGGGGCACTTTTGGATAGTCCTAAGGGGCTCGCAACGCATTTCCTGGGGCCTGATTTTTCAGTCGTCATCGATGCCGGCTAGGCCTATGTTTAGGGATGCTCGGAAACAGCGAACCCGAAGAGTCCAGTTGCATGTGGGGCTGCGTAAAGGCTCCCCTGGGGAGTTCACTTGTACCCAAAGCCTTCCTTTGGGGGCACTTTTGGATGGGCGAAAAAGGGCTCGTAACGCATTTCCTGGGGCCTGATTTTTCAGTCGTCTCCGATGACGGCTAGGGATATATTTAGGGATGCTCGGAAACAGCGAACCCGAAGGGTCCAGTTGCATGTGGGGCTGCGTAAAGGCTCCCCTGGGGAGTTCACTTGTACCCAAAGCCTTCCTTTGGGGGCACTTTTGGATGGGCGAAAAGGGCTCGCAACGCATTTCCTGGGGCCTGATTTTTCACTCGTCTGCGATGCCGGCTAGGGATATGTTTAGGGATACTCGGAAACAGCGAACCCGGAGGGTCCAGTTGCATGTGGGGCTGCGTAAAGGCTCCCCTGGGGAGTTCACTTGTACCCAAAGCCTTCCTTTGGGGGCACTTTTGGATAGTCCTAAGGGGCTCGCAACGCATTTCCTGGGGCCTGATTTTTCAGTCGTCATCGATGCTGGCTAGGCCTATGTTTAGGGATGCTCGGAAACAGCGAACCCGAAGAGTCCAGTTGCATGTGGGGCTGCGTAAAGGCTCCCCTGGTGAGTTCACTTGTACCCAAAGCCTTCCTTTGGGGGCACTTTTGGATGGGCGAAAAGGGCTCGGAACGCATTTCCTGGGGCCTGATTTTTCAGTCGTCTCCGATGACGGCTAGGGATATATTTAGGGATGCTCGGAAACAGCGAACCCGAAGGGTCCAGTTGCATGTGGGGCTGCGTAAAGGCTCCCCTGGGGAGTTCACTTGTACCCAAAGCCTTCCTTTGGGGGCACTTTTGGATGGGCGAAAAGGGCTCGTAACGCATTTCCTGGGGCCTGATTTTTCACTCGTCTGCGATGCCGGCTAGGGATATGTTTAGGGATGCTCGGAAACAGCGAACCCGGAGGGTCCAGTTGCATGTGGGGATGCGTAAAGGCTCCCCTGGGGAGTTCACTTGTACCCAAAGCCTTCCTTTGGGGGCACTTTTGGATGGGCAAAAAGGGCTCACAACGCATTTCCTGGGGCCTGATTTTTCACTCGTCTCCGATGCCGTCTAGGACTATGTTTAGGGATGCTCGGAAACAGCGAACCCGGAGGGTCAAGTTGCATGTGGGGCTGCGTAAAGGCTCCCCTGGGGAGTTCTCTTGTACCTAAAGTCTTCCTTTGCGGGCACTTTTGGATGGGCGAAAAGGCCTTGGAACGCATTTCCTGGGGCCTGATTTTTCAGTCGTCTCCGATGACGGCTAGGGCTACGTTTAGGTTTGCTCAGGAACAACGAACCCGGAGGGTCCAGTTGCATGTGGGGCTGCGTAAAGGCTCCCCTGGGGAGTTCACTTGTACCCAAAGCCTTCCTTTGGGGGCACTTTTGGATGGTCCAAAGGGGCTCGCAATGCATTTCCTGGGGCCTGATTTTTCACTTGTCTTCGATGCCGGCTAGGGATATGTTTAGGGATGCTCAGAAACATCGAACCCGGAGGGTCCAGTTGCATGTGGGGCTGCGTAAAGGCTCCCCTGGGGAGTTCACTTGTACCCAAAGCCTTCCTTTGGTGACACTTTTGGATGGTCCAAAGGGGCTTGCAACGCGTTTCCTGGGGCCCGGGTTTTCAGTCTTCTCCCATGCCGGCTAGTGATATATTTAGGGTTGCTCGGAAAAATCGAACCCGGAGGGTCCAGTTGCATGTGGGGCTGCGTAAAGGCTCCCCTGGGGAGTTCACTTGTATCCAAAGCCTTCCTTTGGGGGCACTTTTGGATGGTCCAAAGGGGCTCGCAACGCATTTCCTGGTGCCTGATTTTTCACTTGTCTTCGATGCCGGCTAGGGCTATGTTTAGGGATGCTCAGAAACAGCGAACCCGAAGGGTCCAGTTGCATGTGGGGCTGCGTAAAGGCTCCCCTCGGAGTTCACTTGTACCCAAAGCCTTCCTTTGGGGGCACTTTTGGATGGGCAAAAAGGGCTCACAACGCATTTCCTGGGGCCTGATTTTTCAGTCGTCTTCTATGCCAGCTAGGGATATGTTTAGGGATTCTCGGAAACAGCGAACCCGGAGGGTCCAGTTGCATGTGGGGCTGCGTAAAGGCTCCCCTGGGGAGTTCACTTGTACCCAAAGCCTTCCTTTGGTGATACTTTTGGATGGTCCAAAGGGGCTTGCAACGCGTTTTCTGGGGCCCGGTTCTTCAGTCTTCTCCCATGCCGGCTAGTGATATATTTAGGTTTGCTCGGAAAAATCGAACCCAGAGGGTCCAGTTGCATGTGGGGCTGCTAATGGCTCCCCTGGGGAGTTCATTTGTACCCAAAGCCTTCCTTTGGGGGCACTTTTGGATGGGCGAAAAGGGCTCGCAACGCATTTCCTGGGGTCTGATTTTTCAATCGACTTCGATGCCGGCTAGTGATATATTTAGGTTTGCTCGGAAAAATCGAACCCGGAGGGTCCAGTTGCATGTGGGGCTGCGTAAAGGCTCCCCTGGGGAGTTCACTTGTACCCAAAGCCTTCCTTTGGGGGCACTTTTGGATGGGCGAAAAGGGCTCGGAACGCATTTCCTGGTGCCTGATTTTTCAGTCGTCATCGATGCCGGCTAGGGCTATGTTTAGGGATGCTCGGAAACAGCGAACCCGGAGGGTCCAGTTGCATGTGGGGCTGCGTAAAGGCTCCCCTGGGGAGTTCACTTGTACCCAAAGCCTTCCTTTGGGGGCACTTTTGGATGGGCGAAAAGGGCTCGCAACGCATTTCCTGGGGCCTGATTTTTCACTCGTCTGCGATGCCGGCTAGGGCTATGTTTAGGGATGCTCGGAAACAGCGAACCCGGAGGGTCCAGTTGCATGTGGGGCTGCGTAAAGGCTCCCCTGGGGAGTTCACTTGTACCCAAAGCCTTCCTTTGGGGGCACTTTTGGATGGGCAAAAAGGGCTCACAACGCATTTCCTGGGGCCTGATTTTTCTCTCGTCTCTGATGCCGTCTAGGACTATGTTTAGGGATGCTCGGAAACAGCGAACCCGGAGGGTCAAGTTGCATGTGGGGCTGCGTAAAGGCTCCCCTGGGGAGTTCACTTGTACCCAAAGCCTTCCTTTGGTGACACTTTTGGATGGTCCTAAGGGGCTCGCAACGCATTTCCTGGGACCTGATTTTTCAGTCGTCATCGATGCCGGCAAGGGATATATTTAGGATTGCTCGGAAAAATCGAACCCGGAGGGTCCAGTTGCATGTGGGGCTGCGTAAAGGCTCCCCTGGGGAGTTCACTTGTACCCAAAGCCTTCCTTTGGGGGCACTTTTGGATGGTCCGAAGGGGCTCGCAACGCATTTCCTGGGTCCTAATTTTTCACTTGTCTTCGATGCCGGCTAGGGCTATGTTTAGGGATGCTCGGAAACAGCGAACCCGGAGGGTCCAGTTGCATGTGGGGCTGCGTAAAGGCTCCCCTGGGGAGTTCACTTGTACCCAAAGCCTTCCTTTGCGGGCAGTTTTGGATGGTCCAAAGAGGCTCGCAACGCATTTCCTGGGGCCTGATTTTTCAGTCGTCTTCGATGCCGGCTAGGGCTATGTTTAGGGATACTCGGAAACAGCGAACCCGAAGAGTCCAGTTGCATGTGGGGCTGCGTAAAGGCTCCCCTGGGGAGTTCACTTGTACCCAAAGCCTTCCTTTGGGGGCACTTTTGGATGGGCGAAAAGGGCTCGTAACGCATTTCCTGGGGCCTGATTTTTCAGTCGTCATTGATGCCGGCTAGGGCTATGTTTAGGGATGCTCGGAAACAGTGAACCCGGAGGGTCCAGTTACATGTGGGGCTGCGTAAAGGCTCCCCTGGTGAGTTCACTTGTACCCAAAGCCTTCCTTTGGGGGCACTTTTGGATGGGCGAAAAGGGCTCGTAACGCATTTCCTGGGGCCTGATTTTTCAGTCGTCTCCGATGACGGCTAGGGATATATTTAGGGATGCTCGGAAACAGCGAACCCGAAGAGTCCAGTTGCATGTGGGGCTGCGTAAAGGCTCCCCTGGTGAGTTCACTTGTACCCAAAGCCTTCCTTTGGGGGCACTTTTGGATGGGCGAAAAGGGCTCGTAACGCATTTCCTGGGGCCTGATTTTTCAGTCGTCTCCGATGACGGCTAGGGATATATTTAGGGATGCTCGGAAACAGCGAACCCGAAGGGTCCAGTTGCATGTGGGGCTGCGTAAAGGCTCCCCTGGGGAGTTCACTTGTACCCAAAGCCTTCCTTTGGGGGCACTTTTGGATGGGCGAAAAGGGCTCGTAACGCATTTCCTGGGGCCTGATTTTTCACTCGTCTGCGATGCCGGCTAGGGATATGTTTAGGGATGCTCGGAAACAGCGAACCCGGAGGGTCCAGTTGCATGTGGGGATGCGTAAAGGCTCCCCTGGGGAGTTCACTTGTACCCAAAGCCTTCCTTTGGGGGCACTTTTGGATGGGCAAAAAGGGCTCACAACGCATTTCCTGGGGCCTGATTTTTCACTCGTCTCCGATGCCGTCTAGGACTATGTTTAGGGATGCTCGGAAACAGCGAACCCGGAGGGTCAAGTTGCATGTGGGGCTGCGTAAAGGCTCCCCTGGGGAGTTCTCTTGTACCTAAAGTCTTCCTTTGCGGGCACTTTTGGATGGGCGAAAAGGCCTTGGAACGCATTTCCTGGGGCCTGATTTTTCAGTCGTCTCCGATGACGGCTAGGGCTACGTTTAGGTTTGCTCAGGAACAACGAACCCGGAGGGTCCAGTTGCATGTGGGGCTGCGTAAAGGCTCCCCTGGGGAGTTCACTTGTACCCAAAGCCTTCCTTTGGGGGCACTTTTGGATGGTCCAAAGGGGCTCGCAATGCATTTCCTGGGGCCTGATTTTTCACTTGTCTTCGATGCCGGCTAGGGATATGTTTAGGGATGCTCAGAAACATCGAACCCGGAGGGTCCAGTTGCATGTGGGGCTGCGTAAAGGCTCCCCTGGGGAGTTCACTTGTACCCAAAGCCTTCCTTTGGTGACACTTTTGGATGGTCCAAAGGGGCTTGCAACGCGTTTTCTGGGGCCCGGGTTTTCAGTCTTCTCCCATGCCGGCTAGTGATATATTTAGGGTTGCTCGGAAAAATCGAACCCGGAGGGTCCAGTTGCATGTGGGGCTGCGTAAAGGCTCCCCTGGGGAGTTCACTTGTACCCAAAGCCTTCCTTTGGGGGCACTTTTGGATGGTCCGAAGGGGCTCGCAACGCATTTCCTGGGTCCTGATTTTTCACTTGTCTTCGATGCCGGCTAGGGCTATGTTTAGGGATGCTCGGAAACAGCGAACCCGGAGGGTCCAGTTGCATGTGGGGCTGCGTAAAGGCTCCCCTGGGGAGTTCACTTGTACCCAAAGTCTTCCTTTCGTGACACTTTTGGATGGTCCAAAGGGGCTTGCAACGCGTTTTCTGGGGCCCGGGTTTTCAGTCTTCTCCCATGCCGGCTAGTGATATATTTAGGGTTGCTCGGAAAAATCGAACCCGGAGTGTCCAGTTGCATATGAGGCTGCGTAAAGGCTCCCCTGGGGAGTTCACTTGTACCCAAAGCCTTCCTTTGGGGGCAGTTTTGGATGGTCCAAAGAGGCTCGCAACGCATTTCCTGGGGCCTGATTTTTCAGTCGTCTTCGATGCCGGCTAGGGCTATGTTTATTGATGCTCGGAAACAGCGAACCCGAAGAGTCCAGTTGCATGTGGGGCTGCGTAAAGGCTCCCCTGGGGAGTTCACTTGTACCCAAAGCCTTCCTTTGGGGGCACTTTTGGATGGGCGAAAAGGGCTCGTAACGCATTTCCTGGGGCCTGATTTTTCACTCGTCTGCGATGCCGGCTAGGGCTATGTTTAGGGATGCTCGGAAACAGCGAACCCGGAGGGTCCAGTTGCATGTGGGGCTGTGTAAAGGCTCCCCTGGGGAGTTCACTTGTACCCAAAGCCTTCCTTTGGTGACACTTTTGGATGGTCCAAAGGGGCTTGCAACGCGTTTTCTGGGGCCCGGGTTTTCAGTCTTCTCCCATGCCGGCTAGTTATATACTTAGTGTTGCTCGGAAAAATAGAACCCGGAGGGTCCAGTTGCATGTGGGGCTGCGTAAAGGCTCCCCTGGGGAGTTCACTTGTATCCAAAGCCTTCCTTTGGGGGCACTTTTAGATGGTCCAAAGGGGCTCGCAACGCATTTCCTGGGGCCTGATTTTTCTCTTGTCTTCGATGCCGGCTAGGGCTACGTTTAGGGATGCTCGGAAACAGCGAACCCAGAGGGTCCAGTTGTATGTGGGGCTAGCGTAAAGGCTCCCCTGGGGAGTTCACTTGTACCCAAAGCCTTCCTTTGGGGGCACTTTTGGATGGACGAAAAGGGCTCGTTACGCATTTCCTGGGGCCTGATTTTTCAGTCGTCATTGATGCCGGCTAGGGCTATGTTTAGGGATGCTCGGAAACAGTGAACCCGAAGGGTCCAGTTGCATGTCGGGCTGCGTAAAGGCTCCCCTGGGGAGTTCACTTGTACCCAAAGCCTTCCTTTGGGGGCACTTTTGGATGGGCGAAAAGGGCTCGTAACGCATTTCCTGGGGCCTCATTTTTCAGTCGTCTTCGATGCCGGCTAGGGCTATGTTTAGGGATGCTCGGAAACAGTGAACCCGGAGGGTCCAGTTACATGTGGGGCTGCGTAAAGGCTCCCCTGGGGAGTTCACTTGTACCCAAAGCCTTCCTTTGGGGGCACTTTTGGATGGGCGAAAAGGGCTCGTAACGCATTTCCTGGGGCCTGATTTTTCAGTCGTCTCCGATGACGGCTAGGGATATATTTAGGGATGCTCGGAAACAGCGAACCCGAAGAGTCCAGTTGCATGTGGGGCTGCGTAAAGGCTCCCCTGGTGAGTTCACTTGTACCCAAAGCCTTCCTTTGGGGGCACTTTTGGATGGGCGAAAAGGGCTCGTAACGCATTTCCTGGGGCCTGATTTTTCAGTCGTCTCCGATGACGGCTAGGGATATATTTAGGGATGCTCGGAAACAGCGAACCCGAAGGGTCCAGTTGCATGTGGGGCTGCGTAAAGGCTCCCCTGGGGAGTTCACTTGTACCCAAAGCCTTCCTTTGGGGGCACTTTTGGATGGGCGAAAAGGGCTCGTAACGCATTTCCTGGGGCCTGATTTTTCACTCGTCTGCGATGCCGGCTAGGGATATGTTTAGGGATGCTCGGAAACAGCGAACCCGGAGGGTCCAGTTGCATGTGGGGATGCGTAAAGGCTCCCCTGGGGAGTTCACTTGTACCCAAAGCCTTCCTTTGGGGGCACTTTTGGATGGGCAAAAAGGGCTCACAACGCATTTCCTGGGGCCTGATTTTTCACTCGTCTCCGATGCCGTCTAGGACTATGTTTAGGGATGCTCGGAAACAGCGAACCCGGAGGGTCAAGTTGCATGTGGGGCTGCGTAAAGGCTCCCCTGGGGAGTTCTCTTGTACCTAAAGTCTTCCTTTGCGGGCACTTTTGGATGGGCGAAAAGGCCTTGGAACGCATTTCCTGGGGCCTGATTTTTCAGTCGTCTCCGATGACGGCTAGGGCTACGTTTAGGTTTGCTCAGGAACAACGAACCCGGAGGGTCCAGTTGCATGTGGGGCTGCGTAAAGGCTCCCCTGGGGAGTTCACTTGTACCCAAAGCCTTCCTTTGGGGGCACTTTTGGATGGTCCAAAGGGGCTCGCAATGCATTTCCTGGGGCCTGATTTTTCACTTGTCTTCGATGCCGGCTAGGGATATGTTTAGGGATGCTCAGAAACATCGAACCCGGAGAGTCCAGTTGCATGTGGGGCTGCGTAAAGGCTCCCCTGGGGAGTTCACTTGTACCCAAAGCCTTCCTTTGGTGACACTTTTGGATGGTCCAAAGGGGCTTGCAACGCGTTTTCTGGGGCCCGGGTTTTCAGTCTTCTCCCATGCTGGCTAGTGATATATTTAGGGTTGCTCGGAAAAATCGAACCCGGAGGGTCCAGTTGCATGTGGGGCTGCGTAAAGGCTCCCCTGGGGAGTTCACTTGTACCCAAAGCCTTCCTTTGGGGGCACTTTTGGATGGGCGAAAAGGGCTCGCAACGCATTTCCTGGGGCCTGATTTTTCACTCGTCTCTGATGCCGTCAAGGACTATGTTTAGGGATGCTCGGAAACAGAAAACCCGGAGGGTCCAGTTGCATGTGGGGCTGCGTAAAGGCTCCCCTGGGGAGTTCACTTGTACCCAAAGCCTTCCTTTGGTGACACTTTTGGATGGTCCAAAGGGGCTTGCAACGCGTTTTCTGGGTCCCGGGTTTTCAGTCTTCTCCCATGCCGGCTAGTGATATATTTAGGGTTGCTCGGAAAAATCGAACCCGGAGGGTCCAGTTGCATGTGGGGCTGCGTAAAGGCTCCCCTGGGGAGTTCACTTGTACCCAAAGCCTTCCTTTGGGGGCACTTTTGGATGGTCCGAAGGGGCTCGCAACGCATTTCCTGGGTCCTGATTTTTCACTTGTCTTCGATGCCGGCTAGGGCTATGTTTAGGGATGCTCGGAAACAGCGAACCCGGAGGGTCCAGTTGCATGTGGGGCTGCGTAAAGGCTCCCCTGGGGAGTTCACTTGTACCCAAAGTCTTCCTTTCGTGACACTTTTGGATGGTCCTAAGGGGCTCGCAACGCATTTCCTGGGACCTGATTTTTCAGTCGTCATCGATGCCGGCAAGGGATATATTTAGGATTGCTCGGAAAAATCGAACCCGGAGGGTCCAGTTGCATGTGGGGCTGCGTAAAGGCTCCCCTGGGGAGTTCACTTGTACCCAAAGCCTTCCTTTGGGGGCACTTTTGGATGGTCCGAAGGGGCTCGCAACGCATTTCCTGGGTCCTGATTTTTCACTTGTCTTCGATGCCGGCTAGGGCTATGTTTAGGGATGCTCGGAAACAGCGAACCCGGAGGGTCCAGTTGCATGTGGGGCTGCGTAAAGGCTCCCCTGGGGAGTTCACTTGTACCCAAAGTCTTCCTTTCGTGACACTTTTGGATGGTCCAAAGGGGCTTGCAACGCGTTTTCTGGGGCCCGGGTTTTCAGTCTTCTCCCATGCCGGCTAGTGATATATTTAGGGTTGCTCGGAAAAATCGAACCCGGAGTGTCCAGTTGCATATGAGGCTGCGTAAAGGCTCCCCTGGGGAGTTCACTTGTACCCAAAGCCTTCCTTTGGGGGCAGTTTTGGATGGTCCAAAGAGGCTCGCAACGCATTTCCTGGGGCATGATTTTTCAGTCGTCTTCGATGCCGGCTAGGGCTATGTTTATTGATGCTCGGAAACAGCGAACCCGAAGAGTCCAGTTGCATGTGGGGCTGCGTAAAGGCTCCCCTGGGGAGTTCACTTGTACCCAAAGCCTTCCTTTGGGGGCACTTTTGGATGGGCGAAAAGGGCTCGTAACGCATTTCCTGGGGCCTGATTTTTCAGTCGTCATTGATGCCGGCTAGGGCTATGTTTAGGGATGCTCGGAAACAGTGAACCCGAAGGGTCCAGTTACATGTGGGGCTGCGTAAAGGCTCCCCTGGGGAGTTCACTTGTACCCAAAGCCTTCCTTTGGGGGCACTTTTGGATGGGCGAAAAGGGCTCGTAACGCATTTCCTGGGGCCTGATTTTTCAGTCGTCTTCGATGCCGGCTAGGGCTATGTTTAGGGATGCTCGGAAACAGCGAACCCGGAGGGTCCAGTTGCATGTGGGGCTGTGTAAAGGCTCCCCTGGGGAGTTCACTTGTACCCAAAGCCTTCCTTTGGGGGCACTTTTGGATGGGCGAAAAGGGCTCGCAACGCATTTCCTGGGGCCTGATTTTTCACTCGTCTCTGATGCCGTCAAGGACTATGTTTAGGGATGCTCGGAAACAGCAAACCCGGAGGGTCCAGTTGCATGTGGGGCTGCGTAAAGGCTCCCCTGGGGAGTTCACTTGTACCCAAAGCCTTCCTTTGGTGACACTTTTGGATGGTCCAAAGGGGCTTGCAACGCGTTTTCTGGGGCCCGGGTTTTCAGTCTTCTCCCATGCCGGCTAGTTATATATTTAGTGTTGCTCGGAAAAATAGAACCCGGAGGGTCCAGTTGCATGTGGGGCTGCGTAAAGGCTCCCCTGGGGAGTTCACTTGTATCCAAAGCCTTCCTTTGGGGGCACTTTTAGATGGTCCAAAGGGGCTCGCAACGCATTTCCTGGGGCCTGATTTTTCTCTTGTCTTCGATGCCGGCTAGGGCTACGTTTAGGGATGCTCGGAAACAGCGAACCCAGAGGGTCCAGTTGCATGTGGGGCTAGCGTAAAGGCTCCCCTGGGGAGTTCACTTGTACCCAAAGCCTTCCTTTGGGGGCACTTTTGGATGGGCGAAAAGGGCTCGTTACGCATTTCCTGGGGCCTGATTTTTCAGTCGTCATTGATGCCGGCTAGGGCTATGTTTAGGGATGCTCGGAAACAGTGAACCCGAAGGGTCCAGTTGCATGTCGGGCTGCGTAAAGGCTCCCCTGGGGAGTTCACTTGTACCCAAAGCCTTCCTTTGGGGGCACTTTTGGATGGGCGAAAAGGGCTCGTAACGCATTTCCTGGGGCATGATTTTTCAGTCGTCTTCGATGCCGTCTAGGGCTACGTTTAGGGATGCTCGGAAACAGCGAACCCGGAGGGTCCAGTTGCATGTGGGGCTGTGTAAAGGCTCCCCTGGGGAGTTCACTTGTACCCAAAGCCTTCCTTTGGGGGCACTTTTGGATGGGCGAAAAGGGCTCGGAACGCATTTCCTGGGGCCTGATTTTTCACTCGTCTCTGATGCCGTCAAGGACTATGTTTAGGGATGCTCGGAAACAGCGAACCCGGAGGGTCCAGTTGCATGTGGGGCTGCGTAAAGGCTCCCCTGGGGAGTTCACTTGTACCCAAAGCCTTCCTTTGATGACACTTTTGGATGGTCCAAAGGGGCTTGCAACGCGTTTTCTGGGGCCCGGGTTTTCAGTCTTCTCCCATGCCGGCTAGTGATATATTTAGTGTTGCTCGGAAAAATAGAACCCGGAGGGTCCAGTTGCATGTGGGGCTGCGTAAAGGCTCCCCTGGGGAGTTCACTTGTATCCAAAGCCTTCCTTTGGGGGCACTTTTGCATGGTCCGAAGGGGCTCGCAACGCATTTTCTGGGGCCTGATTTTTCTCTTGTCTTCGATGCCGGCTAGGGCTACGTTTAGGGATGCTCGGAAAAATCGAACCCGAAGGGTCCAGTTGCATGTGGGGCTGCGTAAAGGCTCCCCTGGGGAGTTCACTTGTACCCAAAGCCTTTCTTTGGTGACACTTTTGGATGGTCCAAAGGGGCTCGCAACGCATTTCCTGGGGCCTGATTTTTCTCTTGTCTTCGATGCCGTCTAGGACTATGTTTAGGGATGCTCGGAAACAGCGAACCCGAAGGGTCCAGTTGCATGTGGGGCTGCGTAAAGGCTCCCCTGGGAACTTCAGATGTACCCAAAGCCTTCCTTTGGGGGCACTTTTGGATGGTCCGAAGGGGCTCGCAACGCATTTCCTGGGGCCTGATTTTTCAGTCGTCTCCTATGACGGCCAGGGCTACGTTAAGGTTTGCTCAGGAACAGCGAACCCGGAGGGTCCAGTTGCATGTGGGGCTGCGTAAAGGCTCCCCTGGGGAGTTCACTTGTACCCAAAGCCTTCCTTTGGGGGCACTTTTGGATGGTCCAAAGGGGCTCGCAACGCATTTCTTGGGGCCTGATTTTTTACTCGTCTCCGATGACGGATAGGGCTAGGTTTAGGTTTGCTCAGGAACAGCGAACCCGGAGGGTCCAGTTGCATGTGGGGCTGCGTAAAGGCTCCCCTGTAGCGATCACTTTTACCCAAAGCCGTCCTTTGGGGGCACTTTTGGATGGGCGAAAAGGTCTCGTAACTCATTTCCTGGGGCCTGATTTTTCAGTCGTCATCGATGCCGGCTAGGGCTATGTTTAGGGATGCTTGGAAACAGCGAACCCGGAGGATCCAGTTGCATGTGGGGCTGCGTAAAGGCTCCCCTGGGAACTTCAGATGTACCCAAAGCCTTCCTTTGGGGGCACTTTTGGATGGTCCGAAGGAGCTCGCAACGCATTTCCTGGGTCCTGATTTTTCACTTGTCTTCGATGCCGGCTAGGGCTATGTTTAGGGATGCTCGGAAACAGCGAACCCGGAGGGTCCAGTTGCATGTGGGGCTGCGTAAAGGCTCCCCTGGGGAGTTCACTTGTACCCAAAGCCTTCCTTTGGTGACACTTTTGGATGGTCCAAAGGGGCTTGCAACGCGTTTTCTGGGGCCCGGGTTTTCAGTCTTCTCCCAATCCGGCAACGGATATATTTAGGATTGCTCGGAAACAACGAACCCGGAGGGTCCAGTTGCATGTGGGGCTGCGTAAAGGCTCCCCTGGAGAGTTCACTTGTACCCAAAGCCTTCCTTTGGTGACAATTTGGATGGGCGAAAAGGGCTCGCAACGCATTTCCTGGGGCCTGATTTTTCAGTCGTCATCGATGCCGGCTAGGGCTATGTTTAGGAATGCTCGGAAACAGCGAACCCGGAGGGTCCAGTTGCATGTGGGGCTGTGTAAAGGCTCCCCTGGGGAGTTCACTTGTACCCAAAGCCTTCCTTTGGTGACACTTTTGGATGGTCCAAAGGGGCTTGCAACGCTTTTTCTGGGGCTCGGGTTTTCAGTCTTCTCCCATGCCGGCAAGGGATATATTTAGGGTTGCTCGGAAAACTCGAACCCGAAGGGTCCAGTTGCATGTGGGGCTGCGTAAAGGCTCCCCTGTGGAATTCACTTGTACCCAAAGCCTTCCTTTTGGGGCACTTTTGGATGGACGAAAAGGGCTCGCAACGCATTTCCTGGGGCTTGATTTTTCAGTCGTCTTCTATGCCGGCTAGGGCTATGTTTAGGGATGCTCGGAAACAGCGAACCCGGAGGGTCAAGTTGCATGTGGGGCTGCGTAAAGGCTCCCCTGGGGAGTTCACTTGTACCCAAAGCCTTCCTTTGGTGATCCTAATGGATGGTCCAAAGGTGCTTGCAACGCGTTTTCTGGGGCCCGGGTTTTCAGTCTTCTCCCATACCGGCTAGTGATATATTTAGGTTTGCTCGGAAATATCGAACCCGAAGGGTCCAGTTGCATGTGGGGCTGCGTAAAGGCTCCCCTGGGGAGTTCACTTGTACGCAAAGCCTTCCTTTGGGGGCACTTTTGGATGGTCCAAAGGGGCTCGCAACGCATTTCTTGGGGCCTGATTTTTTACTCGTCTCCGATGACGCCTAGGGCTACGTTCAGGTTTGCTCAGGAACATCGATCCCGGAGGGTCCAGTTGCATGTGGGGCTGCGTAAAGGCTCCCCTGGGGCATTCACTTTTACCCAAAGCCTTCCTTTGGGGGCACATTTGGATGGGCAAAAAGGGCTCGCAACGCATTTCCTGGGGCCTGATTTTTCACTCGACTGCGATGCCGTCTAGGACTATGTTTAGGGATGCTCGGAAACAGCGAACCCGGAGGGTCCAGTTGCATGTGGGGCTGCGTAAAGGCTCCCCTGGGGAGTTCTCTTGTACCAAAAGTCTTCCTTTGCGGGCCATTTTGGATGGGCGAAAAGGCCTCGGAACGCATTTCCTGGGGCCTGATTTTTCAGTCGTCTCCGATGACGGCTAGGGCTACGTTTAGGTTTGCTCAGGAACAGCGAACCCGGAGGGTCCAGTTGCATGTGCGGCTGCGTAAAGGCTCCCCTGGGGAGTTCTCTTGTACCAAAAGTCTTCCTTTTGGGGCACATTTGGATGGGCGAAAAGGCCTCGGAACGCATTTCCTGGGGCCTGATTTTCCAGTTGTCATCGATGCCGGCTAGGGTTATGTTTAGGGATGCTCGGAAACAGCGAACCCGGAGGGTCCAGTTGCATTTGGGGCTGCGTAAAGGCTCCCCTGGGGAGTTCACTTGTACCCAAAGCCTTCCTTTGGTGACACTTTTGGATGGTCCAAAGGGGCTTGCAACGCGTTTTCTGGGGCCCGGGTTTTCAGTCTTCTCCCATGCCGGTTAGGGATATAATTAGGGTTGCTCGGAAAAATCGAACCCGAAGGGTCCAGTTGCATGTGGGGCTACGTAAAGGCTCCCCTGGGAACTTCAGATGTACCCAAAGCCTTCCTTTGGGAGCACTTTTGGATGGTCCGAAGGGGCTCGCAACGCATTTCCTGGGGCCTGATTTTTCAGTCGTCATCGATGCCGGCTAGGGCTATGTTTAGGAATGCTCGGAAACAGCGAACCCGGAGGGTCCAGTTGCATGTGGGGCTGCGTAAAGGCTCCCCTGGGGAGTTCACTTGTACCCAAAGCCTTCCTTTGGGGGCACTTTTGGATGGTCCGAAGGGGCTCGCAACGCATTTCCTGGGGCCTCATTTTTCAGTCGTCTCCGATGACGGATAGGGCTACGTTTAGGTTTGCTCAGGAACAGCGAACCCGGAGGGTCCAGTTGCATGTGGGGCTGCGTAAAGGCTCCCCTGGGGAGTTCACTTGTACCCAAAGCCTTCCTTTGGTGACACTTTTGGATGGTCCAAAGGGGCTTGCAACGCATATCCTGGGGCCTGATTTTTCACTCGTCTCCGATGACGGCTACGGCTACATTTAGGTTTGCTCATGAACAGCGAACCCGGAAGGTCCAGTTGCATGTGGGGCTGCGTAAAGGCTCCCCTGGGGAATTCTCTTGTACCCAAAGCCTTCCTTTGGTGACACATTTGGATGGTCCAAAGGGGCTCGCAACGCATTTCCTGGGGACTGATTTTTCAGTCGTCATCGATGCCGGCTAGGGCTATGTTTAGGGATGCTCGGAAACAGCGAACCCGGAGGGTCCAGTTGCATGTGGGGCTGCGTAAAGGCTCCCCTGGGGAGTTCACTTGTACCCAAATCCTTCCTTTGGTGACACTTTTGGATGGTCCTAAGGGGCTCGCAACGCATTTCCTGGGGCCTGATTTTTCAGTCGTCATCGATGCCGGCTAGGGCTATGTTTAGGGATGCTCGGAAACAGCGAACCCGAAGGGTCCAGTTGCATGTGGGGCTGCGTAAAGGCTCCCCTGGGGAGTTCACTTGTACCCAAAGCCTTCCTTTGGGTGCACTTTTGGATGGTCCAAAGGGGCTTGCAACGCGTTTTCTGGGGCCCGGGTTTTCAGTCTTCTCCCATGCCGGTTAGGGATATAATTAGGGTTGCTCGGAAAAATCGAACCCGAAGGGTCCAGTTGCATGTGGGGCTGCGTAAAGGCTCCCCTGGGGAGTTCACTTGTACCCAAAGCCTTCCTTTGGGGGCACTTTTGGATGGTCCAAAGGGGCTCGCAACGCATTTCCTGGGGCCTGATTTTTCAGTCGTCATCGATGCCGGCTAGGGCTATGTTTAGGGATGCTCGGAAACAGCGAACCCGGAGGGTCCAGTTGCATGTGGGGCTGCGTAAAGGCTCCCCTGGGGAGTTCACTTGTACCCAAAGCCTTCCTTTGGGGGCACTTTTGGATGGTCCGAAGGGGCTCGCAACGCATTTCCTGGGGCCTGATTTTTCAGACGTCTCCGATGACGGCTAGGGCTACGTTTAGGTTTGCTCAGGAACAGCGAACCCGGAGGGTCCAGTTGCATGTGGGGCTCCGTAAAGGCTCCCCTGGGGAGATCATTTGTACCCAAAGCCTTCCTTTGGTGACACTTTTGGATGGTCCAAAGGGGCTTGCAACGCATATCCTGGGGCCTGATTTTTCACTCGTCTCCTCTGACGGCCAGGGCTACGTTTAGGTTTGCTCAGGAACAGCGAACCCGGAGGGTCCAGTTGCATGTGGGGCTGCGTAAAGGCTCCCCTGGGGAGTTCACTTGTACCCAAAGCCTTCCTTTGGGGGCACTTTTGGATGGGCGAAAACGGCTCGCAACGCATTTCCTGGGGCCTGATTTTTCATTCGTCTTCGATGCCGTCTAGGGCTATGTTTTGGGATGCTCGGAAACAGCGAACCCGGAGGGTCCAGTTGCATGTGGGGCTGCGTAAAGGCTCCCCTGGGGAGTTCACTTGTACCCAAAGCCTTCCTTTGGTGACACTTTTGGATGGGCGAAAAGGGATCGCAACGCATTTCCTGGGGCCTGATTTTTCACTCGTCTTCGATGCCGGCTAGGGCTATGTTTAGGGATGCTCGGAAACAGCGAACCCGGAGGGTCCAGTTGCATGTGGGGATGCGTAAAGGCTCCCCTGGGGAGTTCACTTGTACCCAAAGCCTTCCTTTGGGGGCACTTTTGGATGGGCGAAAAGGGCTCGGAACGCATTTCCTGGGGCTTGATTTTTCAGTCGTCTTCTATGCCGGCTAGGGATATGTTTAGGGATGCTCGGAAACAGCGAACCCGGAGGGTCCAGTTGCATGTGGGGCTGCGTAAAGGCTCCCCTGGGGAGTTCACTTGTACCCAAAGCCTTCCTTTGGTGACACTTTTGGATGGTCCTAAGGGGCTCGCAACGCATTTCCTGGGGCCTGATTTTTCAGTCGTCATCGATGCCGGCTAGGGCTATGTTTAGGGATGTTCGGAAACAGCGAACCCGGAGGGTCCAGTTGCATGTGGGGCTGCGTAAAGACTCCCCTGGGGAGTTCACTTGTACCCAAAGCCTTCCTTTGGGGGCACTTTTGGATGGTCCAAAGGGGCTTGCAACGCGTTTTCTGGGGCCCGGTTTTTCAGTCTTCTCCCATGCCGGTTAGGGATATAATTAGGGTTGCTCGGAAAAATCGAACCCGAAGGGTCCAGTTGCATGTGGGGCTGCGTAAAGGCTCCCCTGGGGAGATCACTTGTACCCAAAGCCTTCCTTTGGGGGCACTTTTGGATGGTCCAAAGGGGCTTGCAACGCATATCCTGGGGCCTGATTTTTCAGTCGTCTCCGATGACGGCTACGGCTACGTTTAGTTTTGCTCATGAACAGCGAACCCGGAGGGTCCAGTTGCATGTGGGGCTGCGTAAAGGCTCCCCTAGGGTGTTCTCTTGTACCCAAAGCCTTCCTTTGGTGACACTTTTGGATGGTCCAAAGGGGCTTGCAATGCGTTTTCTGGGGCTCGGGTTTTCAGTCTTCTCCCATGCCGTCTAGGGATATATTTAGGGTTGCTCGGAAAAATCGAACCCGAAGGGTCCAGTTGCATGTGGGGCTGCGTAAAGGCTCCCCTAGGGTGTTCTCTTGTACCCAAAGCCTTCCTTTGGTGACACTTTTGGATGGTCCAAAGGGGCTTGCAATGCGTTTTCTGGGGCTCGGGTTTTCAGTCTTCTCCCATGCCGTCTAGGGATATATTTAGGGTTGCTCGGAAAAATCGAACCCGAAGGGTCCAGTTGCATGTGGGGCTGCGTAAAGGCTCCCCTGGGGAGTTCTCTTGTACCCAAAGCCTTCCTTTGGGGGCACTTTTGGATGGTCCAAAGGGGCTCGCAACGCATTTCCTGGGGCCTGATTTTTCATTCGTCATGGATGACGGCTAGGGCTATGTTTAGGAATGCTCGGAAACAGCGAACCCGGAGGGTCCAGTTGCATGTGGGGCTGCGTAAAGGCTCCCCTGGGGAGTTCACTTGTACCCAAAGCCTTCCTTTGGGGGCACTTTTGGATGGGCGAAAAGGGCTCGTAACGCATTTCCTGGGGCCTGATTTTTCAGTCGTCATCGATGCCGGCTAGGGCTATGTTTAGGGATGCTCGGAAAAAACAAACCCGGAGGGTCCAGTTGCATGTGGGGCTGCGTAAAGGCTCCCCTGGGGAGTTCACTTGTACCCAAAGCCTTCCTTTGGGGGCAGTTTTGGATGGTCCAAAGAGGCTCGCAACGCATTTCCTGGGGCCTGATTTTTCAGTCGTCTTCTATGCCGGCTAGGGCTATGTTTAGGGATACTCGGAAACAGCGAACCCGAAGAGTCCAGTTGCATGTGCGGCTGCGTAAAGGCTCCCCTGGGGAGTTCACTTGTACCCAAAGCCTTCCTTTGGGGGCACTTTTGGATGGGCGAAAAGGGCTCGTAACGCATTTCCTGGGGCTCGGTTTTTCAGTCGTCATTGATGCCGGCTAGGGCTATGTTTAGGGATGCTCGGAAACAGCAAACCCGGAGGGTCCAGTTGCATGTGGGGCTGCGTAAAGGCTCCCCTGGTGAGTTCACTTGTATCCAAAGCCTTCCTTTGGGGGCACTTTTGGATTGTCCTAAGGGGCTCGCAACGCATTTCCTGGGGCCTGATTTTTCAGTCGTCATCGATGCCGGCTAGGGCTATGTTTAGGGATGCTCGGAAACAGCGAACCCGGAGGGTCCAGTTGCATGTGGGGCTGCGTAAAGGCTCCCCTGGGGAGTTCACTTGTACCCAAAGCCTTCCTTTGGGGGCACTTTCGGATGAGCGAAAAGGGCTTGCAACGCATTTCCTGGGGCCTGATTTTTCATTCGTCTTCGATGCCGTCTAGGGCTATGTTTAGGGATGCTCGGAAACAGCGAACCCGGAGGGTCCAGTTGCATGTGGGGCTGCGTAAAGGCTCCCCTGGGGAGTTCACTTGTACCCAAAGTCTTCCTTTGGGGGCACATTTGGATGGGCGAAAAGGCCTCGGAACGCATTTCCTTGGGCCTGATTTTTCAGTCGTCTCCGATGACAGCTAGGGCTACGTTTAGGTTTGCTCAGGAACAGCGAACCCGGAGGGTCCAGTTGCATGTGGGGCTGCGTAAAGGCTCCCCTGGGAACTTCAGATGTACCCAAAGCCTTCCTTTGGGGGCACTTTTGGATGGTCCGAAGGGGCTCGCAACACATTTCCTGGGGCCTGATTTTTCAGTCGTCTCCGATGACGGATAGGGCTACGTTTAGGTTTGCTCAGGAACAGCGAACCCGGAGGGTCCAGTTGCATGTGGGGCTGCGTAAAGGCTCCCCTGGGGAGATCACTTGTACCCAAAGCCTTCCTTTGGGGGCACTTTTGGATGGTCCAAAGGGGCTTGCAACGCATATCCTGGGGCCTGATTTTTCAGTCGTCTCCGATGACGGCTACGGCTACGTTTAGTTTTGCTCATGAACAGCGAACCCGGAGGGTCCAGTTGCATGTGGGGCTGCGTAAAGGCTCCCCTAGGGTGTTCTCTTGTACCCAAAGCCTTCCTTTGGTGACACTTTTGGATGGTCCAAAGGGGCTTGCAATGCGTTTTCTGGGGCTCGGGTTTTCAGTCTTCTCCCATGCCGTCTAGGGATATATTTAGGGTTGCTCGGAAAAATCGAACCCGAAGGGTCCAGTTGCATGTGGGGCTGCGTAAAGGCTCCCCTGGGGAGTTCTCTTGTACCCAAAGCCTTCCTTTGGGGGCACTTTTGGATGGTCCAAAGGGGCTCGCAACGCATTTCCTGGGGCCTGATTTTTCATTCGTCATGGATGACGGCTAGGGCTATGTTTAGGAATGCTCGGAAACAGCGAACCCGGAGGGTCCAGTTGCATGTGGGGCTGCATAAAGGCTCCCCTGGGGAGTTCACTTGTACCCAAAGCCTTCCTTTGGGGGCACTTTTGGATGGGCGAAAAGGGCTCGTAACGCATTTCCTGGGGCCTGATTTTTCAGTCGTCATCGATGCCGGCTAGGGCTATGTTTAGGGATGCTCGGAAACAGCAAACCCGGAGGGTCCAGTTGCATGTGGGGCTGCGTAAAGGCTCCCCTGGGGAGTTCACTTGTACCCAAAGCCTTCCTTTGGGGGCAGTTTTGGATGGTCCAAAGAGGCTCGCAACGCATTTCCTGGGGCCTGATTTTTCAGTCGTCTTCTATGCCGGCTAGGGCTATGTTTAGGGATACTCGGAAACAGCGAACCCGAAGAGTCCAGTTGCATGTGCGGCTGCGTAAAGGCTCCCCTGGGGAGTTCACTTGTACCCAAAGCCTTCCTTTGGGGGCACTTTTGGATGGGCGAAAAGGGCTCGTAACGCATTTCCTGGGGCTCGGTTTTTCAGTCGTCATTGATGCCGGCTAGGGCTATGTTTAGGGATGCTCGGAAACAGCGAACCCGGAGGGTCCAGTTGCATGTGGGGCTGCGTAAAGGCTCCCCTGGGGAGTTCACTTGTACCCAAAGCCTTCCTTTGGGGGCACTTTTGGATGGTCCAAAGGGGCTCAAAACGCATTTCCTGGGTCCTGATTTTTCACTTGTCTTCGATGCCGGCTAGGGCTATGTTTAGGGATGCTCGGAAACAGCGAACCCGGAGGGTCCAGTTGCATGTGGGGCTGCGTAAAGGCTCCCCTGGGGAGTTCACTTGTACCCAAAGCCTTCCTTTGGTGACACTTTTGGATGGTCCAAAGGGGCTTGCAACGCATATCCTGGGGCCTGATTTTTCAGTCGTCTCCGATGACGGCTACGGCTACGTTTAGGTTTGCTCATGAACAGCGAACCCGGAGGGTCCAGTTGCATGTGGGGCTGCGTAAAGGCTCCCCTGGGAAGTTCTCTTGTACCCAAAGCCTTCCTTTGGTGACACTTTTGGATGGTCCAAAGGGGCTTGCAATGCGTTTTCTGGGGCTCGGGTTTTCAGTCTTCTCCCATGCCGGCTAGGGATATATTTAGGGTTGCTCGGAAAAATCGAACCCGAAGGGTCCAGTTGCATGTGGGGCTGCGTAAAGGCTCCCCTGGGGAGTTCACTTGTACCCAAAGCCTTTCTTTGGGGGCACTTTTGGATGGTCCAAAGGGGCTCGCAACGCATTTCCTGGGGCCTGATTTTTCAGTCGTCATCGATGACGGCTAGGGCTATGTTTAGGAATGCTCGGAAACAGTGAACCCGGAGGGTCCAGTTGCATGTGGGGCTGCGTAAAGGCTCCCCTGGGGAGTTCACTTGTATCCAAAGCCTTCCTTTGGGGGCACTTTTGGATGGTCCTAAGGGGCTCGCAACGCATTTCCTGGGGCCTGATTTTTCAGTCGTCATCGATGCCGGCTAGGGCTATGTTTAGGGATGCTCGGAAACAGCAAACCCGGAGGGTCCAGTTGCATGTGGGGCTGCGTAAAGGCTCCCCTGGTGAGTTCACTTGTATCCAAAGCCTTCCTTTGGGGGCACTTTTGGATTGTCCTAAGGGGCTCGCAACGCATTTCCTGGGGTCTGATTTTTGAGTCGACTTCGATGCCGGCTAGGGCTATGTTTAGGGATGCTCGGAAACAGCGAACCCGGAGGGTCCAGTTGCATGTGGGGCTGCGTAAAGGCTCCCCTGGGGAGTTCACTTGTACCCAAAGCCTTCCTTTGGTGACACTTTTGGATGGTCCAAAGGGGCTTGCAACGCGTTTTCTGGGGCCCAGGTTTTCAGTCTTCTCCCATGCCGGCTAGGGATATATTTAGGATTGCTCGGAAAAATCGAACCCGGAGGGTCCAGTTGCATGTGGGGCTGCGTAAAGGCTCCCCTGGGGAGTTCACTTGTACCCAAAGCCTTCCTTTGGTGACACTTTTGGATGGTCCAAAGGGGCTTGCAACGCTTTTTCTGGGGCTCGGTTTTTCAGTCTTCTCCCATGCCGGCTAGGGATATATTTAGGGTTGCTCGGAAAAATCGAACCCGAAGGGTCCAGTTGCATGTGGGGCTGCGTAAAGGCTCCCCTGTGGAATTCTCTTGTACCCAAAGCCTTCCTTTGGGGGCACTTTTGGATGGGCGAAAAGGGCTTGCAACGCATTTCCTGGGGCTTGATTTTTCAGTCGTCTTCTATGCCGGCGAGGGCTATGTTTAGGGATGCTCGGAAACAGCGAACCCGGAGGGTCCAGTTGCATGTGGGGCTGCGTAAAGGCTCCCCTGGGGAGTTCACTTGTACCCAAAGCCTTCCTTTGGGGGCAGTTTTGGATGGTCCAAAGAGGCTCGCAACGCATTTCCTGGGGTCTGATTTTTCAGTCGACTTCGATGCCGGCTAGGGCTATGTTTAGGGATGCTCGGAAACATCGAACCCGGAGGGTCCAGTTGCATGTGGGGCTGCGTAAAGGCTCCCCTGGGGAGTTCACTTGTACCCAAAGCCTTCCTTTGGGGGCACTTTTGGATGGTCCAAAGAGGCTCGCAACGCATTTTCTGGGGCTTGATTTTTCAGTCGTCTTCTATGCCGGCGAGGGCTATGTTTAGGGATGCTCGGAAACAGCGAACCCGGAGGGTCCAGTTGCATGTGGGGCTGCGTAAAGGCTCCCCTGGGGAGTTCACTTGTACCCAAAGCCTTCCTTTGGTGACACTTTTGGATGGTCCAAAGGGGCTTGCAACGCGTTTTCTGGGGCCCGGGTTTTCAGTCTTCTCCCAAGCCGGCTAGGGATATATTTAGGATTGCTCGGAAAAATCGAACCCGGAGGGTCCAGTTGCATGTGGGGCTGCGTAAAGGCTCCCCTGGGGAGTTCACTTGTACCCAAAGCCTTCCTTTGGTGACACTTTTGGATGGTCCAAAGGGGCTTGCAACGCTTTTTCTTGGGCTCGGTTTTTCAGTCTTCTCCCATGCCGGCTAGGGATATATTTAGGGTTGCTCGGAAAAATCGAACCCGAAGGGTCCAGTTGCATGTGGGGCTGCGTAAAGGCTCCCCTGTGGAATTCTCTTGTACCCAAAGCCTTCCTTTGGGGGCACTTTTGGATGGGCGAAAAGGGCTTCCAACTCATTTCCTGGGGCTTGATTTTTCATTCGTCTTCGATGCGGTCTAGGGCTATGTTTAGGGATGCTCGGAAACAGCGAACCCGGAGGGTCCAGTTGCATGTGGGGCTGCGTAAAGGCTCCCCTGGGGAGTTCACTTGTACCCAAAGCCTTCCTTTGGGGGCACTTTTGGATGGGCGAAAAGGGCTCGGAACGCATTTCCTGGGGCCTGATTTTTCACTCGTCTGCGATGCCGGCTAGGGCTAGGATTAGGGATGCTCGGAAACAGCGAACCCGGAGGGTCCAGTTGCATGTGGGGCTGCGTAAAGGCTCCCCTGGGGAGTTCACTTGTACCCAAAGCCTTCCTTTGGGGGCACTTTTGGATGGGCGAAAAGGCCTCGGAACGCATTTCCTGGGGCTTGATTTTTCAGTAGTCTTCTATGCCGGCTAGGGATATGTTTAGGGATGCTCGGAAACAGCGAACCCGGAGGGTCCAGTTGCATGTGGGGCTGCGTAAAGGCTCCCCTGGGGAGTTCACTTGTACCCAAAGCCTTCCTTTGGTGACACTTTTGGATGGTCCTAAGGGGCTCGCAACGCGTTTTCTGGGGCCCGGGTTTTCAGTCTTCTCCCATGCCGGCTAGTGATATATTTAGGGTTGCTCGGAAAAATCGAACCCGGAGGGTCCAGTTGCATGTGGGGCTGCGTAAAGGCTCCCCTGGGGAGTTCACTTGTATCCAAAGCCTTCCTTTGGGGGCACTTTTGGATGGTCCGAAGGGGCTCGCAACGCATTTCCTGGGGCCTGATTTTTCAGTCGTCATCGATGCCGGCTAGGGCTATGTTTAGGGATGCTCGGAAACAGCGAACCCGGAGGGTCCAGTTGCATGTGGGGCTGCGTAAAGGCTCCCCTGGGGAGTTCACTTGTACCCAAAGCCATCCTTTGGTGTCACTTTTGGATGGTCCTAAGTGGCTCGCAACGCGTTTTCTGGGGCCCGGGTTTTCAGTCTTCTCCCATGCCGGCTAGTGATATATTTAGGGTTGCTCGGAAAAATCGATCCCGGAGGGTCCAGTTGCATGTGGGGCTGCGTAAAGGCTCCCCTGGGGAGTTCACTTGTATCCAAAGCCTTCCTTTGGGGGCACTTTTGGATGGTCCGAAGGGGCTCGCAACGCATTTCCTGGGGCCTGATTTTTCAGTCGTCATCGATGACGGCTAGGGCTATGTTTAGGAATGCTCGGAAACAGCGAACCCGGAGGGTCCAGTTGCATGTGGGGCTGCGTAAAGGCTCCCCTGGGGAGTTCACTTGTACCCAAAGCCTTCCTTTGGTGACACTTTTGGATGGTCCAAAGGGGCTTGCAACGCTTTTTCTGGGGCTCGGGTTTTCAGTCTTCTCCCATGCCGGCTAGGGATATATTTAGGGTTGCTCGGAAAAATCGAACCCGAAGGGTCCAGTTGCATGTGGGGCTGCGTAAAGGCTCCCCTGTGGAATTCTCTTGTACCCAAAGTTTTCCTTTGGGGGAACTTTTGGATGGGCGAAAAGGGCTTGCAACGCATTTCCTGGGGCCTGATTTTTCAGTCGTCTTCTATGCCGGCGAGGGCTATGTTTAGGGATGCTCGGAAACAGCGAACCCGGAGGGTCCAGTTGCATGTGGGGCTGCGTAAAGGCTCCCCTGGGAACTTCAGATGTACCCAAAGCCTTTCTTTGGTGATACTTTTGGATGGTCCAGAGGGGCTTGCAACGCGTTTTCTGGGGCCCGGGTTTTCAGTCTTCTCCCATGCCGGCTAGTGATATGTTTAGGTTTGCTCGGAAAAATCGAACCCGGAGGGTCCAGTTGCATGTGGGGCTGCGTAAAGGCTCCCCTGGGGAGTTCACTTGTACCCAAAGCCTTCCTTTGGGGGCACATTTTGATGGGCGAAAAGGGCTCGCAACGCATTTCCTGGGGCCTGATTTTTCAGTCGTCATCGATGCCGGCTAGGGTTATGTTTAGGGATGCTCGGAAACAGCAAACCCGGAGGATCCAGTTGCATGTGGGGCTGCGTAAAGGCTCCCCTGAGGAGTTCACTTGTATCCAAAGCCTTCCTTTGGGGGCACTTTTGGATGGTCCTAAGGGGCTCGCAACGCATTTCCTGGGGCCTGATTTTTTAGTCGTCATCGATGCCGGCTAGGGCTATGTTTAGGGATGCTCGGAAACAGCAAACCCGGAGGGTCCAGTTGCATGTGGGGCTGCGTAAAGGCTCCCCTGGGGAGTTCACTTGTACCCAAAGCCTTCCTTTGGGGGCACTTTTGGATGGTCCAAAGAGGCTCGCAACGCATTTCCTGGGGCCTGATTTTTCATTCGTCTTCGATGCCGGCTAGGGCTATGTTTAGGGATACTCGGAAACAGCGAACCCGGAGGGTCCAGTTGCATGTGGGGCTGCGTAAAGGCTCCCCTGGGGAGTTCACTTGTACCCAAAGCCTTCCTTTGGGGGCACTTTTGGATGGACGAAAAGGGCTCGCAACGCATTTCCTGGGGCCTGATTTTTCAGTCGACTTCGATGCCGGCTAGGGATATGTTTAGGGATTCTCGGAAACATCGATCCCGGAGGGTCCAGTTGCATGTGGGGCTGCGTAAAGGCTCCCCTGGGGAGTTCACTTGTACCCAAAGCCTTCCTTTGGGGGCACTTTTGGATGGGCGAAAAGGGCTTGCAACGCATTTTCTGGAGCCTGATTTTTCAGTCGTCATTGATGCCGGCTAGGGCTATGTTTAGGGATGCTCGGAATCAGCGAACCCGGAGGGTCCAGTTGCATGTGGGGCTGCGTAAAGGCTCCCCTGGGGAGTTCATTTGTACCCAAAGCCTTCCTTTGGGGGCACTTTTGGATGGTCCGAAGGGGCTCGCAACGCATTTCCTGGGGCCTGATTTTTCACTCGTCTCCGATGACGGATAGGGCTACGTTTAGGTTTGCTCATGAACAGCGAACCCGGAGGGTCCAGTTGCATGTGGGGCTGCGTAAAGGCTCCCCTGGGGAGTTCACTTGTACCCAAAGCCTTCCTTTGGGGGCACTTTTGGGTGGTCCAAAGGGGCTCGCAACGCATTTCCTGGGTCCTGATTTTTCACTTCTCTTCGATGCCGTCTAGGGCTATGTTTAGGGATGCTCGGAATCAGCGAACCCGGAGGGTCCAGTTGCATGTGGGGCTGCGTAAAGGCTCCCCTGGGGAGTTCACTTGTACCAAAAGCCTTCCTTTGGGGGCACTTTTGGATGGACGAAAAGGGCTCGCAACACATTTCCTGGGGTCTGATTTTTCAGTCGACTTCGATGCCGGCTAGGGCTCTGTTTAGGGATGCTCGGAAACAGCGAACGAGGAGGGTCCAGTTGCATGTGGGGCTGCGTAAAGGCTCCCCTGGGGAGATCACTTGTACCCAAAGCCTTCCTTTGGGGGCACTTTTGGATGGGCGAAAAGGGCTTGTAACGCATTTCCTGGGGCCTGATTTTTCAGTCGTCATTGATGCCGGCTAGGGCTATGTTTAGGGATGCTCGGAAACAGCGAACCCGAAGGGTCCAGTTGCATGTGGGGCTGCGTAAAGGCTCCCCTGGGGAGTTCACTTGTACCCAAAGCCTTCCTTTGGGGGCACTTTTGGATGGGCGAAAAGGGCTCGGAACGCATTTCCTGGGGCCTGATTTTTCACTCGTCTGCGATGCCGGCTAGGGCTAGGATTAGGGATGCTCGGAAACAGCGAACCCGGAGGGTCCAGTTGCATGTGGGGCTGCGTAAAGGCTCCCCTGGGGAGTTCACTTGTACCCAAAGCCTTCCTTTGGGGGCACTTTTGGATGGTCCGAAGGGGCTCGCAACGCATTTCCTGGGGCCTGATTTTTCAGTCGTCATCGATGCATCTAGGGCTATGTTTAGGGATGCTCGGAAACAGCGAACCCGGAGGGTCCAGTTGCATGTGGGGCTGCGTAAAGGCTCCCCTGGGGAGTTCACTTCTACCCAAAGCCATCCTTTGGTGTCACTTTTGGATGGTCCTAAGTGGCTCGCAACGCGTTTTCTGGGGCCCGGGTTTTCAGTCTTCTCCCATGCCGGCTAGTGATATATTTAGGGTTGCTCGGAAAAATCGAACCCGGAGGGTCCAGTTGCATGTGGGGCTGCGTAAAGGCTCCCCTGGGGAGTTCACTTGTATCCAAAGCCTTCCTTTGGGGGCACTTTTGGATGGTCCGAAGGGGCTCGCAACGCATTTCCTGGGGCCTGATTTTTCAGTCGTCATCGATGCCGGCTAGGGCTATGTTTAGGGATGCTCGGAAACAGCGAACCCGGAGGGTCCAGTTGCATGTGGGGCTGCGTAAAGGCTCCCCTGGGGAGTTCACTTGTACCCAAAGCCATCCTTTGGTGTCACTTTTGGATGGTCCTAAGTGGCTCGCAACGCGTTTTCTGGGGCCCGGGTTTTCAGTCTTCTCCCATGCCGGCTAGTGATATATTTAGGGTTGCTCGGAAAAATCGAACCCGGAGGGTCCAGTTGCATGTGGGGCTGCGTAAAGGCTCCCCTGGGGAGTTCACTTGTATCCAAAGCCTTCCTTTGGGGGCACTTTTGGATGGTCCGAAGGGGCTCGCAACGCATTTCCTGGGGCCTGATTTTTCAGTCGTCATTGATGCCGGCTAGGGCTATGTTTAGGGATGCTCGGAAACAGCGAACCCGGAGGGTCCAGTTGCATGTGGGGCTGCGTAAAGGCTCCCCTGGGGAGTTCACTTGTACCCAAAGCCTTCCTTTGGTGACACTTTTGGATGGTCCAAAGGGGCTTGCAACGCTTTTTCTGGGGCTCGGGTTTTCAGTCTTCTCCCATGCCGGCTAGGGATATATTTAGGGTTGCTCGGAAAAATCGAACCCGAAGGGTCCAGTTGCATGTGGGGCTGCGTAAAGGCTCCCCTGTGGAATTCTCTTGTACCCAAAGCCTTCCTTTGGGGGCACTTTTGGATGGTCCGAAGGGGCTTGCAACGCATTTCCTGGGGCCTGATTTTTCAGTCGTCTTCTATGCCGGCGAGGGCTATGTTTAGGGATGCTCGGAAACAGCGAACCCGGAGGGTCCAGTTGCATGTGGGGCTGCGTAAAGGCTCCCCTGGGAACTTCAGATGTACCCAAAGCCTTTCTTTGGTGATACTTTTGGATGGTCCAGAGGGGCTTGCAACGCGTTTTCTGGGGCCCGGGTTTTCAGTCTTCTCCCATGCCGGCTAGTGATATGTTTAGGTTTGCTCGGAAAAATCGAACCCGGAGGGTCCAGTTGCATGTGGGGCTGCGTAAAGGCTCCCCTGGGGAGTTCACTTGTACCCAAAGCCTTCCTTTGGGGGCACATTTTGATGGGCGAAAAGGGCTCGCAACGCATTTCCTGGGGCCTGATTTTTCAGTCGTCATCGATGCCGGCTAGGGTTATGTTTAGGGATGCTCGGAAACAGCAAACCCGGAGGGTCCAGTTGCATGTGGGGCTGCGTAAAGGCTCCCCTGAGGAGTTCACTTGTATCCAAAGCCTTCCTTTGGGGGCACTTTTGGATGGTCCTAAGGGGCTCGCAACGCATTTCCTGGGGCCTGATTTTTCAGTCGTCATCGATGCCGGCTAGGGCTATGTTTAGGGATGCTCGGAAACAGCAAACCCGGAGGGTCCAGTTGCATGTGGGGCTGCGTAAAGGCTCCCCTGGGGAGTTCACTTGTACCCAAAGCCTTCCTTTGGGGGCACTTTTGGATGGTCCAAAGAGGCTCGCAACGCATTTCCTGGGGCCTGATTTTTCATTCGTCTTCGATGCCGGCTAGGGCTATGTTTAGGGATACTCGGAAACAGCGAACCCGAAGAGTCCAGTTGCATGTGGGGCTGCGTAAAGGCTCCCCTGGGGAGTTCACTTGTACCCAAAGCCTTCCTTTGGGGGCACTTTTGGATGGGCGAAAAGGGCTCGGAACGCAGTTCCTGGGGCCTGATTTTTTAGTCGTCATTGATGCCGGCTAGGGCTATGTTTAGGGATGCTCGGAAACAGCGAACCCGGAGGGTCCAGTTGCATGTGGGGCTGCGTAAAGGCTCCCCTGGGGAGTTCACTTGTACCCAAAGCCTTCCTTTGGGGGCACTTTTGGATGGTCCAAAGAGGCTCGCAACGCATTTCCTGGGGTCTGATTTTTCAGTCGACTTCGATGCCGACTAGGGCTATGTTTAGGGATGCTCGGAAACATCGAACCCGGAGGTTCCAGTTGCATGTGGGGCTGCGTAAAGGCTCCCCTGGGGAGATCACTTGTAACCAAAGCCTTCCTTTGGGGGCACTTTTGGATGGTCCAAAGGGGCTCGCAACGCATTTCCTGGGTCCTGATTTTTCACTTGTCTTCGATGCCGGCTAGGGCTATGTTTAGGAATGCTCGGAAACAGCGAACCCGGAGGGTCCAGTTGCATGTGGGGCTGCGTAAAGGCTCCCCTGGGGAGTTCACTTGTACCCAAAGCCTTCCTTTGGTGATACTTTTGGATGGTCCAAAGGGGCTTGCAACGCTTTTTCTGGGGTTCGGGTTTTCGGTCTTCTCCCATGCCGGCTAGTGATATATTTAGGGTTGCTCGGAAAAATCGAAACCGGAGGGTCCAGTTGCATGTGGGGCTGCGTAAAGGCTCCCCTGGGGAGTTCTCTTGTATCCAAAGCCTTCCTTTGGGGGCACTTTTGGATGGTCCGAAGGGGCTCGCAACGCATTTCCTGGGGCCTGATTTTTCAGTCGTCATCGATGCCGGCTAGGGCTATGTTTAGGGATGCTCGGAAACAGCGAACCCGGAGGGTCCAGTTGCATGTGGGGCTGCGTAAAGGCTCCCCTGGGGAGTTCACTTGTACCCAAAGCCATCCTTTGGTGTCACTTTTGGATGGTCCTAAGTGGCTCGCAACGCGTTTTCTGGGGCCCGGGTTTTCAGTCTTCTCCCATGCCGGCTAGTGATATATTTAGGGTTGCTCGGAAAAATCGAACCCGGAGGGTCCAGTTGCATGTGGGGCTGCGTAAAGGCTCCCCTGGGGAGTTCACTTGTATCCAAAGCCTTCCTTTGGGGGCACTTTTGGATGGTCCGAAGGGGCTCGCAACGCATTTCCTGGGGCCTGATTTTTCAGTCGTCATTGATGCCGGCTAGGGCTATGTTTAGGGATGCTCGGAAACAGCGAACCCGGAGGGTCCAGTTGCATGTGGGGCTGCGTAAAGGCTCCCCTGGGGAGTTCACTTGTACCCAAAGCCTTCCTTTGGTGACACTTTTGGATGGTCCAAAGGGGCTTGCAACGCTTTTTCTGGGGCTCGGGTTTTCAGTCTTCTCCCATGCCGGCTAGGGATATATTTAGGGTTGCTCGGAAAAATCGAACCCGAAGGGTCCAGTTGCATGTGGGGCTGCGTAAAGGCTCCCCTGTGGAATTCTCTTGTACCCAAAGCCTTCCTTTGGGGGCACTTTTGGATGGTCCGAAGGGGCTTGCAACGCATTTCCTGGGGCCTGATTTTTCAGTCGTCTTCTATGCCGGCGAGGGCTATGTTTAGGGATGCTCGGAAACAGCGAACCCGGAGGGTCCAGTTGCATGTGGGGCTGCGTAAAGGCTCCCCTGGGAACTTCAGATGTACCCAAAGCCTTTCTTTGGTGATACTTTTGGATGGTCCAGAGGGGCTTGCAACGCGTTTTCTGGGGCCCGGGTTTTCAGTCTTCTCCCATGCCGGCTAGTGATATGTTTAGGTTTGCTCGGAAAAATCGAACCCGGAGGGTCCAGTTGCATGTGGGGCTGCGTAAAGGCTCCCCTGGGGAGTTCACTTGTACCCAAAGCCTTCCTTTGGGTGCACATTTTGATGGGCGAAAAGGGCTCGCAACGCATTTCCTGGGGCCTGATTTTTCAGTCGTCATCGATGCCGGCTAGGGTTATGTTTAGGGATGCTCGGAAACAGCAAACCCGGAGGGTCCAGTTGCATGTGGGGCTGCGTAAAGGCTCCCCTGAGGAGTTCACTTGTATCCAAAGCCTTCCTTTGGGGGCACTTTTGGATGGTCCTAAGGGGCTCGCAACGCATTTCCTGGGGCCTGATTTTTCAGTCGTCATCGATGCCGGCTAGGGCTATGTTTAGGGATGCTCGGAAACAGCAAACCCGGAGGGTCCAGTTGCATGTGGGGCTGCGTAAAGGCTCCCCTGGGGAGTTCACTTGTACCCAAAGCCTTCCTTTGGGGGCACTTTTGGATGGTCCAAAGAGGCTCGCAACGCATTTCCTGGGGCCTGATTTTTCATTCGTCTTCGATGCCGGCTAGGGCTATGTTTAGGGATACTCGGAAACAGCGAACCCGAAGAGTCCAGTTGCATGTGGGGCTGCGTAAAGGCTCCCCTGGGGAGTTCACTTGTACCCAAAGCCATCCTTTGGTGTCACTTTTGGATGGTCCTAAGTGGCTCGCAACGCGTTTTCTGGGGCCCGGGTTTTCAGTCTTCTCCCATGCCGGCTAGTGATATATTTAGGGTTGCTCGGAAAAATCGAACCCGGAGGGTCCAGTTGCATGTGGGGCTGCGTAAAGGCTCCCCTGGGGAGTTCACTTGTATCCAAAGCCTTCCTTTGGGGGCACTTTTGGATGGTCCGAAGGGGCTCGCAACGCATTTCCTGGGGCCTGATTTTTCAGTCGTCATTGATGCCGGCTAGGGCTATGTTTAGGGATGCTCGGAAACAGCGAACCCGGAGGGTCCAGTTGCATGTGGGGCTGCGTAAAGGCTCCCCTGGGGAGTTCACTTGTACCCAAAGCCTTCCTTTGGTGACACTTTTGGATGGTCCAAAGGGGCTTGCAACGCTTTTTCTGGGGCTCGGGTTTTCAGTCTTCTCCCATGCCGGCTAGGGATATATTTAGGGTTGCTCGGAAAAATCGAACCCGAAGGGTCCAGTTGCATGTGGGGCTGCGTAAAGGCTCCCCTGTGGAATTCTCTTGTACCCAAAGCCTTCCTTTGGGGGCACTTTTGGATGGTCCGAAGGGGCTTGCAACGCATTTCCTGGGGCCTGATTTTTCAGTCGTCTTCTATGCCGGCGAGGGCTATGTTTAGGGATGCTCGGAAACAGCGAACCCGGAGGGTCCAGTTGCATGTGGGGCTGCGTAAAGGCTCCCCTGGGAACTTCAGATGTACCCAAAGCCTTTCTTTGGTGATACTTTTGGATGGTCCAGAGGGGCTTGCAACGCGTTTTCTGGGGCCCGGGTTTTCAGTCTTCTCCCATGCCGGCTAGTGATATGTTTAGGTTTGCTCGGAAAAATCGAACCCGGAGGGTCCAGTTGCATGTGGGGCTGCGTAAAGGCTCCCCTGGGGAGTTCACTTGTACCCAAAGCCTTCCTTTGGGGGCACATTTTGATGGGCGAAAAGGGCTCGCAACGCATTTCCTGGGGCCTGATTTTTCAGTCGTCATCGATGCCGGCTAGGGTTATGTTTAGGGATGCTCGGAAACAGCAAACCCGGAGGGTCCAGTTGCATGTGGGGCTGCGTAAAGGCTCCCCTGAGGAGTTCACTTGTATCCAAAGCCTTCCTTTGGGGGCACTTTTGGATGGTCCTAAGGGGCTCGCAACGCATTTCCTGGGGCCTGATTTTTCAGTCGTCATCGATGCCGGCTAGGGCTATGTTTAGGGATGCTCGGAAACAGCAAACCCGGAGGGTCCAGTTGCATGTGGGGCTGCGTAAAGGCTCCCCTGGGGAGTTCACTTGTACCCAAAGCCTTCCTTTGGGGGCACTTTTGGATGGTCCAAAGAGGCTCGCAACGCATTTCCTGGGGCCTGATTTTTCATTCGTCTTCGATGCCGGCTAGGGCTATGTTTAGGGATACTCGGAAACAGCGAACCCGAAGAGTCCAGTTGCATGTGGGGCTGCGTAAAGGCTCCCCTGGGGAGTTCACTTGTACCCAAAGCCTTCCTTTGGGGGCACTTTTGGATGGGCGAAAAGGGCTCGGAACGCAGTTCCTGGGGCCTGATTTTTTAGTCGTCATTGATGCCGGCTAGGGCTATGTTTAGGGATGCTCGGAAACAGCGAACCCGGAGGGTCCAGTTGCATGTGGGGCTGCGTAAAGGCTCCCCTGGGGAGTTCACTTGTACCCAAAGCCTTCCTTTGGGGGCACTTTTGGATGGTCCAAAGAGGCTCGCAACGCATTTCCTGGGGTCTGATTTTTCAGTCGACTTCGATGCCGACTAGGGCTATGTTTAGGGATGCTCGGAAACATCGAACCCGGAGGGTCCAGTTGCATGTGGGGCTGCGTAAAGGCTCCCCTGGGGAGATCACTTGTAACCAAAGCCTTCCTTTGGGGGCACTTTTGGATGGTCCAAAGGGGCTCACAACGCATTTCCTGGGTCCTGATTTTTCACTTGTCTTCGATGCCGGCTAGGGCTATGTTTAGGAATGCTCGGAAACAGCGAACCCGGAGGGTCCAGTTGCATGTGGGGCTGCGTAAAGGCTCCCCTGGGGAGTTCACTTGTACCCAAAGCCTTCCTTTGGTGATACTTTTGGATGGTCCAAAGGGGCTTGCAACGCTTTTTCTGGGGCTCGGGTTTTCGGTCTTCTCCCATGCCGGCTAGTGATATATTTAGGGTTGCTCGGAAAAATCGAAACCGGAGGGTCCAGTTGCATGTGGGGCTGCGTAAAGGCTCCCCTGGGGAGTTCACTTGTATCCAAAGCCTTCCTTTGGGGGCACTTTTGGATGGTCCGAAGGGGCTCGCAACGCATTTCCTGGGGCCTGATTTTTCAGTCGTCATCGATGCATCTAGGGCTATGTTTAGGGATGCTCGGAAACAGCGAACCTGGAGGGTCCAGTTGCATGTGGGGCTGCGTAAAGGCTCCCCTGGGGAGTTCACTTGTACCCAAAGCCATCCTTTGGTGTCACTTTTGGATGGTCCTAAGTGGCTCGCAACGCGTTTTCTGGGGCCCGGGTTTTCAGTCTTCTCCCATGCCGGCTAGTGATATATTTAGGGTTGCTCGGAAAAATCGAACCCGGAGGGTCCAGTTGCATGTGGGGCTGCGTAAAGGCTCCCCTGGGGAGTTCACTTGTATCCAAAGCCTTCCTTTGGGGGCACATTTGGATGGTCCGAAGGGGCTCGCAACGCATTTCCTGGGGCCTGATTTTTCAGTCGTCATCGATGACGGCTAGGGCTATGTTTAGGAATGCTCGGAAACAGCGAACCCGGAGGGTCCAGTTGCATGTGGGGCTGCGTAAAGGCTCCCCTGGGGAGTTCACTTGTACCCAAAGCCTTCCTTTGGTGACACTTTTGGATGGTCCAAAGGGGCTTGCAACGCTTTTTCTGGGGCTCGGGTTTTCAGTCTTCTCCCATGCCGGCTAGGGATATATTTAGGGTTGCTCGGAAAAATCGAACCCTAAGCGTCCAGTTGCATGTGGGGCTGCGTAAAGGCTCCCCTGTGGAATTCTCTTGTACCCAAAGCCTTCCTTTGGGGGAACTTTTGGATGGGCGAAAAGGGCTTGCAACGCATTTCCTGGGGCTTGATTTTTCAGTCGTCTTCTATGCCGGCGAGGGCTATGTTTAGGGATGCTCGGAAACAGCGAACCCGGAGGGTCCAGTTGCATGTGGGGCTGCGTAAAGGCTCCCCTGGGAACTTCAGATGTACCCAAAGCCTTTCTTTGGTGATACTTTTGGATGGTCCAAAGGGGCTTGCAACGCGTTTTCTGGGGCCCGGGTTTTCAGTCTTCTCCCATGCCGGCTAGTGATATGTTTCGGTTTGCTCGGAAAAATCGAACCCGGAGGGTCCAGTTGCATGTGGAGCTGCGTAAAGGCTCCCCTGGGGAGTTCACTTGTACCCAAAGCCTTCCTTTGGGGGCACATTTTGATGGGCGAAAAGGGCTCGCAACGCATTTCCTGGGGCCTGATTTTTCAGTCGTCATCGATGCCGGCTAGGGCTATGTTTAGGGATGCTCGGAAACAGCAAACCCGGAGGGTCCAGTTGCATGTGGGGCTGCGTAAAGGCTCCCCTGAGGAGTTCACTTGTATCCAAAGCCTTCCTTTGGGGGCACTTTTGGATGGTCCTAAGGGGCTCGCAACGCATTTCCTGGGGCCTGATTTTTCAGTCGTCATCGATGCCGGCTAGGGCTATGTTTAGGGATGCTCGGAAACAGCAAACCCGGAGGGTCCAGTTGCATGTGGGGCTGCGTAAAGGCTCCCCTGGGGAGTTCACTTGTACCCAAAGCCTTCCTTTGGGGGCACTTTTGGATGGTCCAAAGAGGCTCGCAACGCATTTCCTGGGGCCTGATTTTTCATTCGTCTTCGATGCCGGCTAGGGCTATGTTTAGGGATACTCGGAAACAGCGAACCCGAAGAGTCCAGTTGCATGTGGGGCTGCGTAAAGGCTCCCCTGGGGAGTTCACTTGTACCCAAAGCCTTCCTTTGGGGGCACTTTTGGATGGGCGAAAAGGGCTCGGAACGCAGTTCCTGGGGCCTGATTTTTTAGTCGTCATTGATGCCGGCTAGGGCTATGTTTAGGGATGCTCGGAAACAGCGAACCCGGAGGGTCCAGTTGCATGTGGGGCTGCGTAAAGGCTCCCCTGGGGAGTTCTCTTGTACCCAAAGCCTTCCTTTGGTGACACTTTTGGATGGTCCAAAGGGGCTTGCAATGCGTTTCCTGGGACCTGATTTTTCAGTCGTCTTCGATGCCGGCTAGGGCTATGTTTAGGGATGCTCGGAAACAGCGAACCCGGAGGGTCCAGTTGCATGTGGGGCTGCGTAAAGGCTCCCCTGGGGAGTTCACTTGTACCCAAAGCCTTCCTTTGGGGGCACTTTTGGATGGGCGAAAAGGGCTTGCAACGCACTTCCTGTGGCCTGATTTTTCAGTCGTCTTCGATGCCGGCTAGGGCTATGTTTAGGGATGCTCGGAAACAGCGAACCCGGAGGGTCCAGTTGCATGTGGGGCTGCGTAAAGGCTCCCCTGGGGAGTTCACTTGTACCCAAAGCCTTCCTTTGGTGACACTTTTGGATGGTCCAAAGGGGCTCGCAATGCATTTCCTGGATCCTGATTTTTCACACGTCTTCGATGCCGGCTAGAGCTATGTTTAGGGATGCTCAGAAACAGCGAACCCGGAGGGTCCAGTTGCATGTGGGGCTGCGTAAAGGCTCCCCTGGGGAGTTCACTTGTACCCAAAGCCTTCCTTTGGGGGCACTTTTGGATGGGCGAAAAGGGCTTGCAACGCATTTCCTGGGACCTGATTTTTCAGTCGTCTTCGATGCCGGCTAGGGCTATGTTTAGGGATGCTCGGAAAAATCGAACCCGGAGGGTCCAGTTGCATGTGGGGCTGCGTAAAGGCTCCCCTGGGGAGTTCACTTGTACCCAAAGCCTTCCTTTGGGGGCACTTTTGCATGGGCGAAAAGGGCTCGCAACGCATTTCCTGGGGCCTGATTTTTCACTTGTCTCCGATGACTGCTAGGGCTATGTTTAGGTTTGCTCAGGAACAGCGAACCCCGAGGGTCCAGTTGCATGTGGGGCTGCGTAAAGGCTCCCGTGGGGAGTTCTCTTGTACCCAAAGCCTTCCTTTGGGGGCACTTTTGGATGGAAGAAAAGGCCTCGGAACGCATTTCCTGGGGCCTGATTTTTCACTCGTCTCCGAAGACGGCTAGGGTGACGTTTAGGTTTGCTCAGGAACAGCGAACCCGGAGGGTCCAGTTGCATGTGGGGCTGCGTAAAGGCTCCCCTGGGGAGGTCACTTGTACCCAAAGTCTTCCTTTGGGGGCACATTTGGATGGGCGAAAAGGCCTCAGAACGCATTTCCTGGGGCCTGATTTTTCAGTCGTCATCGATGCCGGCTAGGGCTACGTTAAGGTTTGCTCATGAACAGCGAACCCGGAGGGTCCAGTTGCATGTGGGGCTGCGTAAAGGCTCCCCTGGGGAGTTCACTTCTACCCAAAGACTTCCTTTGGGGGCACTTTTGGATGGACGAAAAGGGCTCGCAACGCATTTCCTGGGGCCTGATTTTTCACTCGTCTCCGATGCTGGCTAGGGCTATGTTTAGGGATGCTCGGAAACATCGAACCCAGAGGGTCCAGTTGCATGTGGGGCTGCGTAAAGGCTCCCCTGGGGAGTTCACTTGTACCCAAAGCCTTCCTTTGGGGGCACTTTTGGATGGTCCAAAGGGGCTCGCAACGCGTTTCCTGGGGCCTGATTTTTCAGTCGTCTTCGATGCCGGCTAGGGCTATGTTTAGGGATGCTCGGAAACAGCGAACCCGGAGGGTCCAGTTGCATGTGGGGCTGCGTAAAGGCTCCCCTGGGGAGTTCACTTCTACCCAAAGCCTTCCTTTGGGGGCACTTTTGGATGGGCGAAAAGGGCTCGCAACGCATTTCATGGGGCCTGATTTTTCAGTCGTCTTCGATGCCGGCTAGGGCTATGTTTAGGGATGCTCGGAAACAGCGAACCCAAAGGGTCCAGTTGCATGTGGGGCTGTGTAAAGGCTCCCCTGGGGAGTTCACTTGTACCCAAAGCCTTCCTTTGGGGGCACTTTTGGATGGGCGAAAAGGCCTCGGAACGCATTTCCTGGGGCCTGATTTTTCACTCGTCTTCGATGCCGGCTAGGGCTATGTTTAGGGATGCTCGGAAACAGCGAACCTGGAGGGTCCAGTTGCATGTGGGGCTGCGTAAAGGCTCCCCTGGGGAGTTCACTTGTACCCAAAGCCTTCCTTTGGTGACACTTTTGGATGGTCCAAAGGGGCTCGCAATGTATTTCCTGGATCCTGATTTTTCACACGTCTTCGATGCCGGCTAGGGCTATGTTTAGGGATGCTCAGAAACAGCGAACCCGGAGGGTCCAGTTGCATGTGGGGCTGCGTAAAGGCTCCCCTGGGGAGTTCACTTGTACCCAAAGCCTTCCTTTGGGGGCACTTTTGGATGGGCGAAAAGGGCTTGCAACGCATTTCCTGGGACCTGATTTTTCAGTCGTCATCGATGCCGGCTAGAGCTATGTTTAGGGATGCTCGGAAAAATCGAACCCCGAGGGTCCAGTTGCATGTGGGGCTGCGTAAAGGCTCCCCTGGGGAGTTCTCTTGTACCCAAAGCCTTCCTTTGCGGGCACTTTTGGATGGAAGAAAAGGCCTCGGAACGCATTTCCTGGGGCCTCATTTTTCACTCGTCTCCGAAGACGGCTAGGGTGACGTTTAGGTTTGCTCAGGAACAGCGAACCCGGAGGGTCCAGTTGCATGTGGGGCTGCGTAAAGGCTCCCCTGGGGAGTTCACTTGTACCCAAAGCCTTCCTTTGGGGGCACTTTTGGATGGGCGAAAAGGGCTTGCAACGCACTTCCTGTGGCCTGATTTTTCAGTCGTCTTCGATGCCGGCTAGGGCTATGTTTAGGGATGCTCGGAAACAGCGAACCCGGAGGGTCCAGTTGCATGTGGGGCTGCGTAAAGGCTCCCCTGGGGTGTTCACTTGTACCCAAAGCCTTCCTTTGGTGACACTTTTGCATGGGCGAAAAGGGCTCGGAACGCATTTCCTGTATCCTGATTTTTCACTTGTCTCCGATGACTGCTAGGGCTATGTTTAGGTTTGCTCAGGAACAGCGAACCCCGAGGGTCCAGTTGCATGTGGGGCTGCGTAAATGCTCCCGTGGGGAGTTCTCTTGTACCCAAAGCCTTCCTTTGGGGGCACTTTTGGATGGAAGAAAAGGCCTCGGAACGCATTTCCTGTAGCCTGATTTTTCACTCGTCTCCGAAGACGGCTAGGGTGACGTTTAGGTTTGCTCAGGAACAGCGAACCCGGAGGGTCCAGTTGCATGTGGGGCTGCGTAAAGGCTCCCCTGGGGAGATCACTTGTACCCAAAGTCTTCCTTTGGGGGCACATTTGGATGGGCGAAAAGGCCTCAGAACGCATTTCCTGGGGCCTGATTTTTCAGTCGTCATCGATGCCGGCTAGGGCTACGTTAAGGTTTGCTCATGAACAGCGAACCCGGAGGGTCCAGTTGCATGTGGGGCTGCGTAAAAGCTCCCCTGGGGAGTTCACTTCTACCCAAAGCCTTCCTTTGGGGGCACTTTTGGATGGACGAAAAGGGCTCGCAACGCATTTCCTGGGGCCTGATTTTTCATTCGTCTCCGATACTGGCTAGGGCTATGTTTAGGGATGCTCGGAAACAGCGAACCCGGAGGGTCCAGTTGCATGTGGGGCTGCGTAAAGGCTCCCCTGGGGAGTTCTCTTGTACCCAAAGCCTTCCTTTGGTGACACTTTTGGATGGTCCAAAGGGGCTTGCAATGCGTTTCCTGGGACCTGATTTTTCAGTCGTCTTCGATGCCGGCTAGGGCTATGTTTAGGGATGCTCGGAAACAGCGAACCCGGAGGGTCCAGTTGCATGTGGGGCTGCGTAAAGGCTCCCCTGGGGAGTTCACTTGTACCCAAAGCCTTCATTTGGGGGCACTTTTGGATGGGCGAAAAGGGCTTGCAACGCACTTCCTGTGGCCTGATTTTTCAGTAGTCTTCGATGCCGGCTAGGGCTATGTTTAGGGATGCTCGGAAACAGCGAACCCGGAGGGTCCAGTTGCATGTGGGGCTGCGTAAAGGCTCCCCTGGGGAGTTCACTTCTACCCAAAGCCTTCCTTTGGTGACACTTTTGGATGGTCCAAAGGGGCTCGCAATGCATTTCCTGGATCCTGATTTTTCACACGTCTTCGATGCCAACTAGGGCTATGTTTAGGGATGCTCAGAAACAGCGAACCCGGAGGGTCCAGTTGCATGTGGGGCTGCGTAAAGGCTCCCCTGGGGAGTTCACTTGTACCCAAAGCCTTCCTTTGGGGGCACTTTTGGATGGGCGAAAAGGGCTTGCAACGCATTTCCTGGGACCTGATTTTTCAGTCGTCTTCGATGCCGGCTAGGGCTATGTTTAGGGATGCTCGGAAAAATCGAACCCGGAGGGTCCAGTTGCATGTGGGGCTGCGTAAAGGCTCCCCTGGGGAGTTCACTTGTACCCAAAGCCTTCCTTTGGGGGCACTTTTGCATGGGCGAAAAGGGCTCGGAACGCATTTCCTGTAGCCTGATTTTTCACTTGTCTCCGATGACTGCTAGGGCTATGTTTAGGTTTGCTCAGGAACAGCGAACCCCGAGGGTCCAGTTGCATGTGGGGCTGCGTAAAGGCTCCCGTGGGGAGTTCTCTTGTACCCAAAGCCTTCCTTTGGGGGCACTTTTGGATGGAAGAAAAGGCCTCGGAACGCATTTCCTGGGGCCTGATTTTTCACTCGTCTCCGAAGACGGCTAGGGTGACGTTTAGGTTTGCTCAGGAACAGCGAACCCGGAGGGTCCAGTTGCATGTGGGGCTGCGTAAAGGCTCCCCTGGGGAGATCACTTGTACCCAAAGTCTTCCTTTGGGGGCACATTTGGATGGGCGAAAAGGCCTCAGAACGCATTTCCTGGGGCCTGATTTTTCAGTCGTCATCGATGCCGGCTAGGGCTACGTTAAGGTTTGCTCATGAACAGCGAACCCGGAGGGTCCAGTTGCATGTGGGGCTGCGTAAAGGCTCCCCTGGGGAGTTCACTTCTACCCAAAGCCTTCCTTTGGGGGCACTTTTGGATGGACGAAAAGGGCTCGCAACGCATTTCCTGGGGCCTGATTTTTCACTCGTCTCCGATGCTGGCTAGGGCTATGTTTAGGGATGCTCGGAAACATCGAACCCAGAGGGTCCAGTTGCATGTGGGGCTGCGTAAAGGCTCCCCTGGGGAGTTCACTTGTACCCAAAGCCTTCATTTGGGGGCACTTTTGGATGGACGAAAAGGGCTCGCAACGCATTTCCTGGGGCCTGATTTTTCAGTCGTCTTCGATGCCGGCTAGGGCTATGTTTAGGGATGCTCGGAAACAGCGAACCCGGAGGGTCCAGTTGCATGTGGGGCTGCGTAAAGGCTCCCCTGGGGAGTTCACTTCTACCCAAAGCCTTCCTTTGGGGGCACTTTTGGATGGGCGAAAAGGGCTCGCAACGCATTTCATGGGACCTGATTTTTCAGTCGTCTTCGATGCCGGCTAGGGCTATGTTTAGGGATGCTCGGAAACAGCGAACCCAAAGGGTCCAGTTGCATGTGGGGCTGTGTAAAGGCTCCCCTGGGGAGTTCACTTGTACCCAAAGCCTTCCTTTGGGGGCACTTTTGGATGGGCGAAAAGGGCTTGCAACGCATTTCCTGGGGCCTGATTTTTCATTCGTCTTCGATGCCGGCTAGGGCTATGTTTAGGGATGCTCTGCAACAGCGAACCTGGAGGGTCCAGTTGCATGTGGGGCTGCGTAAAGGCTCCCCTGGGGAGTTCACTTGTACCCAAAGCCTTCCTTTGGGGGCACTTTTGGATGGGCGAAAAGGGCTCGCAACGCATTTCCTGGGGCCTGATTTTTCAGTCGTCTTCAATGCCGGCTAGGGCTATGTTTAGGGATGCTCGGAAACAGCGAACCCGGAGGGTCCAGTTGCATGTGGGGCTGCGTAAAGGCTCCCCTGGGGAGTTCACTAGTACCCAAAGCCTTCCTTTGGGGGCACTTTTGCATGGGCGAAAAGGGCTCGGAACGCATTTCCTGGGGCCTCATTTTTCACTTGTCTCCGATGACTGCTAGGGCTATGTTTAGGTTTGCTCAGGAACAGCGAACCCCGAGGGTCCAGTTGCATGTGGGGCTGCGTAAAGGCTCCCCTGGGGAGTTCTCTTGTACCCAAAGCCTTCCTTTGGGGGCACTTTTGAATGGAAGAAAAGGCCTCGGAACGCATTTCCTGTAGCCTGATTTTTCACTCGTCTCCGAAGACGGCTAGGGTGACGTTTAGGTTTGCTCAGGAACAGCGAACCCGGAGGGTCCAGTTGCATGTGGGGCTGCGTAAAGGCTCCCCTGGGGAGATCACTTGTACCCAAAGCCTTCCTTTGCGGGCACTTTTGGATGGTCCAAAGGGGCTCGCAAAGCATTTTCTGGGGCCTGATTTTTCAGTCGTCTCTGATGACGGCTAGGGCTATGTTTAGGTTTGCTGAGGAACAGCGAACCCGGAGGGTCCAGTTGCATGTGGGGCTGCGTAAAGGCTCCCCTGGGGAGTTCTCTTGTACCCAAAGCCTTCCTTTGGTGACACTTTTGGATGGTCCAAAGGGGCTTGCAATGCGTTTTCTGGGGCCCGGGTTTTCAGTCTTCTCCCATGCCGGCTAGGGATATATTTAGGGTTACTCGGAAAAATCGAACCCGGAGGGTCCAGTTGCATGTGGGGCTGCGTAAAGGCTCCCCTGGGGAGTTCACTTGTACCCAAAGCCTTCCTTTGGGGGCACATTTGGATGGGCGAAAAGGGCTCGTAATGCATTTCCTGGGGCCTGATTTTTCAGTCATCTTCGATGCCGGCTAGGGCTATGTTTAGGGATGCTCAGAAACAGCGAACCCGGAGGGTCCAGTTGCATGTGGGGCTGCGTAAAGGCTCCCCTGGGGAGTTCTCTTGTACCCAAAGTCTTCGTTTGGGGGCACATTTGGATGGGCGAAAAGGCCTCGGAACGCATTTCCTGGGGCCTGATTTTTCACTCGTCTCCGATGACGGCTAGGGCTACGTTTAGGTTTGCTGAGGAACAGCGAACCCGGAGGGTCCAGTTGCATGTGGGGCTGCGTAAAGGCTCCCCTGGGGAGATCACTTGTACCCAAAGCCTTCCTTTGGGGGCACTTTTGGATGGTCCAAAAGGGCTCGCAACGCATTTCCTGGGTCCTGATTTTTCAGTCGTCTTCGATGCTGGCTAGGGATATGTTTAGGGATGCTCGGAAAGAGCGAACCCGGAGGGTCCAGTTGCATGTGGGGCTGCGTAAAGGCTCCCCTGGGGAGTTCTCTTGTATCCAAAGCCTTCCTTTGGGGGCACATTTGGATGGGCGAAAAGGCCTCAGAACGCATTTCCTGGGGCCTGATTTTTCAGTCGTCATCGATGCCGGCTAGGGCTACGTTAAGGTTTGCTCATGAACAGCGAACCCCGAGGGTCCAGTTGCATGTGGGGCTGCGTAAAGGCTCCCCTGGGGAGTTCACTTGTACCCAAAGCCTTCCTTTGGGGGAACTTTTGGATGGTCCGAAGGGGCTCGCAACGCATTTCCTAGGGCCTGATTTTTCACTTGTCTCCGATGACGGCTAGGGCTATGTTTATGTTTGCTTAGAAACTGCGAACCCGGAGGGTCCAGTTGCATGTGGGGCTGCGTAAAGGCTCCCCTGGGGAGTTCACTTGTACCCAAAGCCTTCCTTTGGGGGCACTTTTGGATGGAAGAAAAGGCCTCGGAACGCATTTCCTGGGGCCTGATTTTTCACTCGTCTCCGAAGACGGCTAGGGTGACGTTTAGGTTTGCTCAGGAACAGCGAACCCGGAGGGTCCAGTTGCATGTGGGGCTGCGTAAAGGCTCCCCTGGGGAGATCACTTGTACCCAAAGTCTTCCTTTGGGGGCACATTTGGATGGGCGAAAAGGCCTCAGAACGCATTTCCTGGGGCCTGATTTTTCAGTCGTCATCGATGCCGGCTAGGGCTACGTTAAGGTTTGCTCATGAACAGCGAACCCGGAGGGTCCAGTTGCATGTGGGGCTGCGTAAAAGCTCCCCTGGGGAGTTCACTTCTACCCAAAGCCTTCCTTTGGGGGCACTTTTGGATGGACGAAAAGGGCTCGCAACGCATTTCCTGGGGCCTGATTTTTCATTCGTCTCCGATACTGGCTAGGGCTATGTTTAGGGATGCTCGGAAACAGCGAACCCGGAGGGTCCAGTTGCATGTGGGGCTGCGTAAAGGCTCCCCTGGGGAGTTCTCTTGTACCCAAAGCCTTCCTTTGGTGACACTTTTGGATGGTCCAAAGGGGCTTGCAATGCGTTTCCTGGGACCTGATTTTTCAGTCGTCTTCGATGCCGGCTAGGGCTATGTTTAGGGATGCTCGGAAACAGCGAACCCGGAGGGTCCAGTTGCATGTGGGGCTGCGTAAAGGCTCCCCTGGGGAGTTCACTTGTACCCAAAGCCTTCATTTGGGGGCACTTTTGGATGGGCGAAAAGGGCTTGCAACGCACTTCCTGTGGCCTGATTTTTCAGTAGTCTTCGATGCCGGCTAGGGCTATGTTTAGGGATGCTGAGGAACAGCGAACCCGGAGGGTCCAGTTGCATGTGGGGCTGCGTAAAGGCTCCCCTGGGGAGTTCACTTGTACCCAAAGCCTTCCTTTGGGGGCACTTTTGGATGGAAGAAAAGGCCTCGGAACGCATTTCCTGTAGCCTGATTTTTCACTTGTCTCCGATGACGGCTAGGGAGCCGTTTAGGTTTGCTCAGGAACAGCGAACGCCGAGGGTCCAGTTGCATGTGGGGCTGCGTAAAGGCTCCCCTGGGGAGTTCACTTGTACCCAAAGCCTTCCTTTGGGGGCACTTTTGGATGGTCCGAAGGGGCTCGCAACGCATTTCCTGGGGCTTGATTTTTCAGTCGTCTCTGATGACGGCTAGGGCTATGTTTAGGTTTGCTGAGGAACAGCGAACCCGGAGGGTCCAGTTGCATGTGGGGCTGCGTAAAGGCTCCCCTGGGGAGTTCTCTTGTACCCAAAGCCTTCCTTTGGTGACACTTTTGGATGGTCCAAAGGGGCTTGCAATGCGTTTTCTGGGGCCCGGGTTTTCAGTCTTCTCCCATGCCGGCTAGGGATATATTTAGGGTTACTCGGAAAAATCGAACCCGGAGGGTCCAGTTGCATGTGGGGCTGCGTAAAGGCTCCCCTGGGGAGTTCACTTGTACCCAAAGCCTTCCTTTGGGGGCACTTTTGGATGGGCGAAAAGGGCTCGCAACGCATTTCCTGGGTCCTGATTTTTCAGTCGTCTTCGATGCTGGCTAGGGATATGTTTAGGGATGCTCGGAAAGAGCGAACCCGGAGGGTCCAGTTGCATGTGGGGCTGCGTAAAGGCTCCCCTGGGGAGTTCTCTTGTATCCAAAGCCTTCCTTTGGGGGCACATTTGGATGGGCGAAAAGGCCTCAGAACGCATTTCCTGGGGCCTGATTTTTCAGTCGTCATCGATGCCGGCTAGGGCTACGTTAAGGTTTGCTCATGAACAGCGAACCCCGAGGGTCCAGTTGCATGTGGGGCTGCGTAAAGGCTCCCCTGGGGAGTTCACTTGTACCCAAAGCCTTCCTTTGGGGGAACTTTTGGATGGAAGAAAAGGCCTCAGAACGCATTTCCTGGGGCCTGATTTTTCACTCGTCTCCGAAGACGGCTAGGGTGACGTTTAGGTTTGCTCAGGAACAGCGAACCCGGAGGGTCCAGTTGCATGTGGGGCTGCGTAAAGGCTCCCCTGGGGAGATCACTTGTACCCAAAGTCTTCCTTTGGGGGCACTTTTGCATGGGCGAAAAGGGCTCGGAACGCATTTCCTGTAGCCTGATTTTTCACTTGTCTCCGATGACTGCTAGGGCTATGTTTAGGTTTGCTCAGGAACAGCGAACCCCGAGGGTCCAGTTGCATGTGGGGCTGCGTAAAGGCTCCCGTGGGGAGTTCTCTTGTACCCAAAGCCTTCCTTTGGGGGCACTTTTGGATGGAAGAAAAGGCCTCGGAACGCATTTCCTGGGGCCTGATTTTTCACTCGTCTCCGAAGACGGCTAGGGTGACGTTTAGGTTTGCTCAGGAACAGCGAACCCGGAGGGTCCAGTTGCATGTGGGGCTGCGTAAAGGCTCCCCTGGGGAGATCACTTGTACCCAAAGTCTTCCTTTGGGGGCACATTTGGATGGGCGAAAAGGCCTCAGAACGCATTTCCTGGGGCCTGATTTTTCAGTCGTCATCGATGCCGGCTAGGGCTACGTTAAGGTTTGCTCATGAACAGCGAACCCGGAGGGTCCAGTTGCATGTGGGGCTGCGTAAAGGCTCCCCTGGGGAGTTCACTTCTACCCAAAGCCTTCCTTTGGGGGCACTTTTGGATGGACGAAAAGGGCTCGCAACGCATTTCCTGGGGCCTGATTTTTCACTCGTCTCCGATGCTGGCTAGGGCTATGTTTAGGGATGCTCGGAAACATCGAACCCAGAGGGTCCAGTTGCATGTGGGGCTGCGTAAAGGCTCCCCTGGGGAGTTCACTTGTACCCAAAGCCTTCATTTGGGGGCACTTTTGCATGGACGAAAAGGGCTCGCAACGCATTTCCTGGGGCCTGATTTTTCAGTCGTCTTCGATGCCGGCTAGGGCTATGTTTAGGGATGCTCGGAAACAGCGAACCCGGAGGGTCCAGTTGCATGTGGGGCTGCGTAAAGGCTCCCCTGGGGAGTTCACTTCTACCCAAAGCCTTCCTTTGGGGGCACTTTTGGATGGGCGAAAAGGGCTCGCAACGCATTTCATGGGACCTGATTTTTCAGTCGTCTTCGATGCCGGCTAGGGCTATGTTTAGGGATGCTCGGAAACAGCGAACCCAAAGGGTCCAGTTGCATGTGGGGCTGTGTAAAGGCTCCCCTGGGGAGTTCACTTGTACCCAAAGCCTTCCTTTGGGGGCACTTTTGGATGGGCGAAAAGGGCTTGCAACGCATTTCCTGGGGCCTGATTTTTCATTCGTCTTCGATGCCGGCTAGGGCTATGTTTAGGGATGCTCTGCAACAGCGAACCTGGAGGGTCCAGTTGCATGTGGGGCTGCGTAAAGGCTCCCCTGGGGAGTTCACTTGTACCCAAAGCCTTCCTTTGGGGGCACTTTTGGATGGGCGAAAAGGGCTCGCAACGCATTTCCTGGGGCCTGATTTTTCAGTCGTCTTCAATGCCGGCTAGGGCTATGTTTAGGGATGCTCGGAAACAGCGAACCCGGAGGGTCCAGTTGCATGTGGGGCTGCGTAAAGGCTCCCCTGGGGAGTTCACTAGTACCCAAAGCCTTCCTTTGGGGGCACTTTTGCATGGGCGAAAAGGGCTCGGAACGCATTTCCTGGGGCCTCATTTTTCACTTGTCTCCGATGACTGCTAGGGCTATGTTTAGGTTTGCTCAGGAACAGCGAACCCCGAGGGTCCAGTTGCATGTGGGGCTGCGTAAAGGCTCCCCTGGGGAGTTCTCTTGTACCCAAAGCCTTCCTTTGGGGGCACTTTTGAATGGAAGAAAAGGCCTCGGAACGCATTTCCTGTAGCCTGATTTTTCACTCGTCTCCGAAGACGGCTAGGGTGACGTTTAGGTTTGCTCAGGAACAGCGAACCCGGAGGGTCCAGTTGCATGTGGGGCTGCGTAAAGGCTCCCCTGGGGAGATCACTTGTACCCAAAGCCTTCCTTTGCGGGCACTTTTGGATGGTCCAAAGGGGCTCGCAAAGCATTTTCTGGGGCCTGATTTTTCAGTCGTCTCTGATGACGGCTAGGGCTATGTTTAGGTTTGCTGAGGAACAGCGAACCCGGAGGGTCCAGTTGCATGTGGGGCTGCGTAAAGGCTCCCCTGGGGAGTTCTCTTGTACCCAAAGCCTTCCTTTGGGGGCACATTTGGATGGGCGAAAAGGCCTCGGAACGCATTTCCTGTAGCCTGATTTTTCACTTGTCTCCGATGACGGCTAGGGAGCCGTTTAGGTTTGCTCAGGAACAGCGAACGCCGAGGGTCCAGTTGCATGTGGGGCTGCGTAAAGGCTCCCCTGGGGAGTTCACTTGTACCCAAAGCCTTCCTTTGGGGGCACTTTTGGATGGTCCGAAGGGGCTCGCAACGCATTTCCTGGGGCTTGATTTTTCAGTCGTCTCTGATGACGGCTAGGGCTATGTTTAGGTTTGCTGAGGAACAGCGAACCCGGAGGGTCCAGTTGCATGTGGGGCTGCGTAAAGGCTCCCCTGGGGAGTTCTCTTGTACCCAAAGCCTTCCTTTGGTGACACTTTTGGATGGTCCAAAGGGGCTTGCAATGCGTTTTCTGGGGCCCGGGTTTTCAGTCTTCTCCCATGCCGGCTAGGGATATATTTAGGGTTACTCGGAAAAATCGAACCCGGAGGGTCCAGTTGCATGTGGGGCTGCGTAAAGGCTCCCCTGGGGAGTTCACTTGTACCCAAAGCCTTCCTTTGGGGGCACATTTGGATGGGCGAAAAGGGCTCGTAATGCATTTCCTGGGGCCTGATTTTTCAGTCATCTTCGATGCCGGCTAGGGCTATGTTTAGGGATGCTCAGAAACAGCGAACCCGGAGGGTCCAGTTGCATGTGGGGCTGCGTAAAGGCTCCCCTGGGGAGTTCTCTTGTACCCAAAGTCTTCGTTTGGGGGCACATTTGGATGGGCGAAAAGGCCTCGGAACGCATTTCCTGGGGCCTGATTTTTCACTCGTCTCCGATGACGGCTAGGGCTACGTTTAGGTTTGCTGAGGAACAGCGAACCCGGAGGGTCCAGTTGCATGTGGGGCTGCGTAAAGGCTCCCCTGGGGAGATCACTTGTACCCAAAGCCTTCCTTTGGGGGCACTTTTGGATGGTCCAAAAGGGCTCGCAACGCATTTCCTGGGTCCTGATTTTTCAGTCGTCTTCGATGCTGGCTAGGGATATGTTTAGGGATGCTCGGAAAGAGCGAACCCGGAGGGTCCAGTTGCATGTGGGGCTGCGTAAAGGCTCCCCTGGGGAGTTCTCTTGTATCCAAAGCCTTCCTTTGGGGGCACATTTGGATGGGCGAAAAGGCCTCAGAACGCATTTCCTGGGGCCTGATTTTTCAGTCGTCATCGATGCCGGCTAGGGCTACGTTAAGGTTTGCTCATGAACAGCGAACCCCGAGGGTCCAGTTGCATGTGGGGCTGCGTAAAGGCTCCCCTGGGGAGTTCACTTGTACCCAAAGCCTTCCTTTGGGGGAACTTTTGGATGGTCCGAAGGGGCTCGCAACGCATTTCCTAGGGCCCGATTTTTCACTTGTCTCCGATGACGGCTAGGGCTATGTTTATGTTTGCTTAGAAACTGCGAACCCGGAGGGTCCAGTTGCATGTGGGGCTGCGTAAAGGCTCCCCTGGGGAGTTCACTTGTACCCAAAGCCTTCCTTTGGGGGCACTTTTGGATGGAAGAAAAGGCCTCGGAACGCATTTCCTGGGGCCTGATTTTTCACTCGTCTCCGAAGACGGCTAGGGTGACGTTTAGGTTTGCTCAGGAACAGCGAACCCGGAGGGTCCAGTTGCATGTGGGGCTGCGTAAAGGCTCCCCTGGGGAGATCACTTGTACCCAAAGTCTTCCTTTGGGGGCACATTTGGATGGGCGAAAAGGCCTCAGAACGCATTTCCTGGGGCCTGATTTTTCAGTCGTCATCGATGCCGGCTAGGGCTACGTTAAGGTTTGCTCATGAACAGCGAACCCGGAGGGTCCAGTTGCATGTGGGGCTGCGTAAAAGCTCCCCTGGGGAGTTCACTTCTACCCAAAGCCTTCCTTTGGGGGCACTTTTGGATGGACGAAAAGGGCTCGCAACGCATTTCCTGGGGCCTGATTTTTCATTCGTCTCCGATACTGGCTAGGGCTATGTTTAGGGATGCTCGGAAACAGCGAACCCGGAGGGTCCAGTTGCATGTGGGGCTGCGTAAAGGCTCCCCTGGGGAGTTCTCTTGTACCCAAAGCCTTCCTTTGGTGACACTTTTGGATGGTCCAAAGGGGCTTGCAATGCGTTTCCTGGGACCTGATTTTTCAGTCGTCTTCGATGCCGGCTAGGGCTATGTTTAGGGATGCTCGGAAACAGCGAACCCGGAGGGTCCAGTTGCATGTGGGGCTGCGTAAAGGCTCCCCTGGGGAGTTCACTTGTACCCAAAGCCTTCATTTGGGGGCACTTTTGGATGGGCGAAAAGGGCTTGCAACGCACTTCCTGTGGCCTGATTTTTCAGTAGTCTTCGATGCCGGCTAGGGCTATGTTTAGGGATGCTGAGGAACAGCGAACCCGGAGGGTCCAGTTGCATGTGGGGCTGCGTAAAGGCTCCCCTGGGGAGTTCACTTGTACCCAAAGCCTTCCTTTGGGGGCACTTTTGGATGGAAGAAAAGGCCTCGGAACGCATTTCCTGTAGCCTGATTTTTCACTTGTCTCCGATGACGGCTAGGGAGCCGTTTAGGTTTGCTCAGGAACAGCGAACGCCGAGGGTCCAGTTGCATGTGGGGCTGCGTAAAGGCTCCCCTGGGGAGTTCACTTGTACCCAAAGCCTTCCTTTGGGGGCACTTTTGGATGGTCCGAAGGGGCTCGCAACGCATTTCCTGGGGCTTGATTTTTCAGTCGTCTCTGATGACGGCTAGGGCTATGTTTAGGTTTGCTGAGGAACAGCGAACCCGGAGGGTCCAGTTGCATGTGGGGCTGCGTAAAGGCTCCCCTGGGGAGTTCTCTTGTACCAAAAGTCTTCCTTTGCGGGCCATTTTGGATGGGCGAAAAGGCCTCGGAACGCATTTCCTGGGGCCTGATTTTTCAGTCGTCTCCGATGACGGCTAGGGCTACGTTTAGGTTTGCTCAGGAACAGCGAACCCGGAGGGTCCAGTTGCATGTGCGGCTGCGTAAAGGCTCCCCTGGGGAGTTCTCTTGTACCAAAAGTCTTCCTTTTGGGGCACATTTGGATGGGCGAAAAGGCCTCGGAACGCATTTCCTGGGGCCTGATTTTCCAGTTGTCATCGATGCCGGCTAGGGTTATGTTTAGGGATGCTCGGAAACAGCGAACCCGGAGGGTCCAGTTGCATTTGGGGCTGCGTAAAGGCTCCCCTGGGGAGTTCACTTGTACCCAAAGCCTTCCTTTGGTGACACTTTTGGATGGTCCAAAGGGGCTTGCAACGCGTTTTCTGGGGCCCGGGTTTTCAGTCTTCTCCCATGCCGGTTAGGGATATAATTAGGGTTGCTCGGAAAAATCGAACCCGAAGGGTCCAGTTGCATGTGGGGCTACGTAAAGGCTCCCCTGGGAACTTCAGATGTACCCAAAGCCTTCCTTTGGGAGCACTTTTGGATGGTCCGAAGGGGCTCGCAACGCATTTCCTGGGGCCTGATTTTTCAGTCGTCATCGATGCCGGCTAGGGCTATGTTTAGGAATGCTCGGAAACAGCGAACCCGGAGGGTCCAGTTGCATGTGGGGCTGCGTAAAGGCTCCCCTGGGGAGTTCACTTGTACCCAAAGCCTTCCTTTGGGGGCACTTTTGGATGGTCCGAAGGGGCTCGCAACGCATTTCCTGGGGCCTCATTTTTCAGTCGTCTCCGATGACGGATAGGGCTACGTTTAGGTTTGCTCAGGAACAGCGAACCCGGAGGGTCCAGTTGCATGTGGGGCTGCGTAAAGGCTCCCCTGGGGAGTTCACTTGTACCCAAAGCCTTCCTTTGGTGACACTTTTGGATGGTCCAAAGGGGCTTGCAACGCATATCCTGGGGCCTGATTTTTCACTCGTCTCCGATGACGGCTACGGCTACATTTAGGTTTGCTCATGAACAGCGAACCCGGAAGGTCCAGTTGCATGTGGGGCTGCGTAAAGGCTCCCCTGGGGAATTCTCTTGTACCCAAAGCCTTCCTTTGGTGACACATTTGGATGGTCCAAAGGGGCTCGCAACGCATTTCCTGGGGACTGATTTTTCAGTCGTCATCGATGCCGGCTAGGGCTATGTTTAGGGATGCTCGGAAACAGCGAACCCGGAGGGTCCAGTTGCATGTGGGGCTGCGTAAAGGCTCCCCTGGGGAGTTCACTTGTACCCAAATCCTTCCTTTGGTGACACTTTTGGATGGTCCTAAGGGGCTCGCAACGCATTTCCTGGGGCCTGATTTTTCAGTCGTCATCGATGCCGGCTAGGGCTATGTTTAGGGATGCTCGGAAACAGCGAACCCGAAGGGTCCAGTTGCATGTGGGGCTGCGTAAAGGCTCCCCTGGGGAGTTCACTTGTACCCAAAGCCTTCCTTTGGGTGCACTTTTGGATGGTCCAAAGGGGCTTGCAACGCGTTTTCTGGGGCCCGGGTTTTCAGTCTTCTCCCATGCCGGTTAGGGATATAATTAGGGTTGCTCGGAAAAATCGAACCCGAAGGGTCCAGTTGCATGTGGGGCTGCGTAAAGGCTCCCCTGGGGAGTTCACTTGTACCCAAAGCCTTCCTTTGGGGGCACTTTTGGATGGTCCAAAGGGGCTCGCAACGCATTTCCTGGGGCCTGATTTTTCAGTCGTCATCGATGCCGGCTAGGGCTATGTTTAGGGATGCTCGGAAACAGCGAACCCGGAGGGTCCAGTTGCATGTGGGGCTGCGTAAAGGCTCCCCTGGGGAGTTCACTTGTACCCAAAGCCTTCCTTTGGGGGCACTTTTGGATGGTCCGAAGGGGCTCGCAACGCATTTCCTGGGGCCTGATTTTTCAGACGTCTCCGATGACGGCTAGGGCTACGTTTAGGTTTGCTCAGGAACAGCGAACCCGGAGGGTCCAGTTGCATGTGGGGCTCCGTAAAGGCTCCCCTGGGGAGATCATTTGTACCCAAAGCCTTCCTTTGGTGACACTTTTGGATGGTCCAAAGGGGCTTGCAACGCATATCCTGGGGCCTGATTTTTCACTCGTCTCCTCTGACGGCCAGGGCTACGTTTAGGTTTGCTCAGGAACAGCGAACCCGGAGGGTCCAGTTGCATGTGGGGCTGCGTAAAGGCTCCCCTGGGGAGTTCACTTGTACCCAAAGCCTTCCTTTGGGGGCACTTTTGGATGGGCGAAAACGGCTCGCAACGCATTTCCTGGGGCCTGATTTTTCATTCGTCTTCGATGCCGTCTAGGGCTATGTTTTGGGATGCTCGGAAACAGCGAACCCGGAGGGTCCAGTTGCATGTGGGGCTGCGTAAAGGCTCCCCTGGGGAGTTCACTTGTACCCAAAGCCTTCCTTTGGTGACACTTTTGGATGGGCGAAAAGGGATCGCAACGCATTTCCTGGGGCCTGATTTTTCACTCGTCTTCGATGCCGGCTAGGGCTATGTTTAGGGATGCTCGGAAACAGCGAACCCGGAGGGTCCAGTTGCATGTGGGGATGCGTAAAGGCTCCCCTGGGGAGTTCACTTGTACCCAAAGCCTTCCTTTGGGGGCACTTTTGGATGGGCGAAAAGGGCTCGGAACGCATTTCCTGGGGCTTGATTTTTCAGTCGTCTTCTATGCCGGCTAGGGATATGTTTAGGGATGCTCGGAAACAGCGAACCCGGAGGGTCCAGTTGCATGTGGGGCTGCGTAAAGGCTCCCCTGGGGAGTTCACTTGTACCCAAAGCCTTCCTTTGGTGACACTTTTGGATGGTCCTAAGGGGCTCGCAACGCATTTCCTGGGGCCTGATTTTTCAGTCGTCATCGATGCCGGCTAGGGCTATGTTTAGGGATGTTCGGAAACAGCGAACCCGGAGGGTCCAGTTGCATGTGGGGCTGCGTAAAGACTCCCCTGGGGAGTTCACTTGTACCCAAAGCCTTCCTTTGGGGGCACTTTTGGATGGTCCAAAGGGGCTTGCAACGCGTTTTCTGGGGCCCGGTTTTTCAGTCTTCTCCCATGCCGGTTAGGGATATAATTAGGGTTGCTCGGAAAAATCGAACCCGAAGGGTCCAGTTGCATGTGGGGCTGCGTAAAGGCTCCCCTGGGGAGATCACTTGTACCCAAAGCCTTCCTTTGGGGGCACTTTTGGATGGTCCAAAGGGGCTTGCAACGCATATCCTGGGGCCTGATTTTTCAGTCGTCTCCGATGACGGCTACGGCTACGTTTAGTTTTGCTCATGAACAGCGAACCCGGAGGGTCCAGTTGCATGTGGGGCTGCGTAAAGGCTCCCCTAGGGTGTTCTCTTGTACCCAAAGCCTTCCTTTGGTGACACTTTTGGATGGTCCAAAGGGGCTTGCAATGCGTTTTCTGGGGCTCGGGTTTTCAGTCTTCTCCCATGCCGTCTAGGGATATATTTAGGGTTGCTCGGAAAAATCGAACCCGAAGGGTCCAGTTGCATGTGGGGCTGCGTAAAGGCTCCCCTAGGGTGTTCTCTTGTACCCAAAGCCTTCCTTTGGTGACACTTTTGGATGGTCCAAAGGGGCTTGCAATGCGTTTTCTGGGGCTCGGGTTTTCAGTCTTCTCCCATGCCGTCTAGGGATATATTTAGGGTTGCTCGGAAAAATCGAACCCGAAGGGTCCAGTTGCATGTGGGGCTGCGTAAAGGCTCCCCTGGGGAGTTCTCTTGTACCCAAAGCCTTCCTTTGGGGGCACTTTTGGATGGTCCAAAGGGGCTCGCAACGCATTTCCTGGGGCCTGATTTTTCATTCGTCATGGATGACGGCTAGGGCTATGTTTAGGAATGCTCGGAAACAGCGAACCCGGAGGGTCCAGTTGCATGTGGGGCTGCGTAAAGGCTCCCCTGGGGAGTTCACTTGTACCCAAAGCCTTCCTTTGGGGGCACTTTTGGATGGGCGAAAAGGGCTCGTAACGCATTTCCTGGGGCCTGATTTTTCAGTCGTCATCGATGCCGGCTAGGGCTATGTTTAGGGATGCTCGGAAAAAACAAACCCGGAGGGTCCAGTTGCATGTGGGGCTGCGTAAAGGCTCCCCTGGGGAGTTCACTTGTACCCAAAGCCTTCCTTTGGGGGCAGTTTTGGATGGTCCAAAGAGGCTCGCAACGCATTTCCTGGGGCCTGATTTTTCAGTCGTCTTCTATGCCGGCTAGGGCTATGTTTAGGGATACTCGGAAACAGCGAACCCGAAGAGTCCAGTTGCATGTGCGGCTGCGTAAAGGCTCCCCTGGGGAGTTCACTTGTACCCAAAGCCTTCCTTTGGGGGCACTTTTGGATGGGCGAAAAGGGCTCGTAACGCATTTCCTGGGGCTCGGTTTTTCAGTCGTCATTGATGCCGGCTAGGGCTATGTTTAGGGATGCTCGGAAACAGCAAACCCGGAGGGTCCAGTTGCATGTGGGGCTGCGTAAAGGCTCCCCTGGTGAGTTCACTTGTATCCAAAGCCTTCCTTTGGGGGCACTTTTGGATTGTCCTAAGGGGCTCGCAACGCATTTCCTGGGGCCTGATTTTTCAGTCGTCATCGATGCCGGCTAGGGCTATGTTTAGGGATGCTCGGAAACAGCGAACCCGGAGGGTCCAGTTGCATGTGGGGCTGCGTAAAGGCTCCCCTGGGGAGTTCACTTGTACCCAAAGCCTTCCTTTGGGGGCACTTTCGGATGAGCGAAAAGGGCTTGCAACGCATTTCCTGGGGCCTGATTTTTCATTCGTCTTCGATGCCGTCTAGGGCTATGTTTAGGGATGCTCGGAAACAGCGAACCCGGAGGGTCCAGTTGCATGTGGGGCTGCGTAAAGGCTCCCCTGGGGAGTTCACTTGTACCCAAAGTCTTCCTTTGGGGGCACATTTGGATGGGCGAAAAGGCCTCGGAACGCATTTCCTTGGGCCTGATTTTTCAGTCGTCTCCGATGACAGCTAGGGCTACGTTTAGGTTTGCTCAGGAACAGCGAACCCGGAGGGTCCAGTTGCATGTGGGGCTGCGTAAAGGCTCCCCTGGGAACTTCAGATGTACCCAAAGCCTTCCTTTGGGGGCACTTTTGGATGGTCCGAAGGGGCTCGCAACACATTTCCTGGGGCCTGATTTTTCAGTCGTCTCCGATGACGGATAGGGCTACGTTTAGGTTTGCTCAGGAACAGCGAACCCGGAGGGTCCAGTTGCATGTGGGGCTGCGTAAAGGCTCCCCTGGGGAGATCACTTGTACCCAAAGCCTTCCTTTGGGGGCACTTTTGGATGGTCCAAAGGGGCTTGCAACGCATATCCTGGGGCCTGATTTTTCAGTCGTCTCCGATGACGGCTACGGCTACGTTTAGTTTTGCTCATGAACAGCGAACCCGGAGGGTCCAGTTGCATGTGGGGCTGCGTAAAGGCTCCCCTAGGGTGTTCTCTTGTACCCAAAGCCTTCCTTTGGTGACACTTTTGGATGGTCCAAAGGGGCTTGCAATGCGTTTTCTGGGGCTCGGGTTTTCAGTCTTCTCCCATGCCGTCTAGGGATATATTTAGGGTTGCTCGGAAAAATCGAACCCGAAGGGTCCAGTTGCATGTGGGGCTGCGTAAAGGCTCCCCTGGGGAGTTCTCTTGTACCCAAAGCCTTCCTTTGGGGGCACTTTTGGATGGTCCAAAGGGGCTCGCAACGCATTTCCTGGGGCCTGATTTTTCATTCGTCATGGATGACGGCTAGGGCTATGTTTAGGAATGCTCGGAAACAGCGAACCCGGAGGGTCCAGTTGCATGTGGGGCTGCATAAAGGCTCCCCTGGGGAGTTCACTTGTACCCAAAGCCTTCCTTTGGGGGCACTTTTGGATGGGCGAAAAGGGCTCGTAACGCATTTCCTGGGGCCTGATTTTTCAGTCGTCATCGATGCCGGCTAGGGCTATGTTTAGGGATGCTCGGAAACAGCAAACCCGGAGGGTCCAGTTGCATGTGGGGCTGCGTAAAGGCTCCCCTGGGGAGTTCACTTGTACCCAAAGCCTTCCTTTGGGGGCAGTTTTGGATGGTCCAAAGAGGCTCGCAACGCATTTCCTGGGGCCTGATTTTTCAGTCGTCTTCTATGCCGGCTAGGGCTATGTTTAGGGATACTCGGAAACAGCGAACCCGAAGAGTCCAGTTGCATGTGCGGCTGCGTAAAGGCTCCCCTGGGGAGTTCACTTGTACCCAAAGCCTTCCTTTGGGGGCACTTTTGGATGGGCGAAAAGGGCTCGTAACGCATTTCCTGGGGCTCGGTTTTTCAGTCGTCATTGATGCCGGCTAGGGCTATGTTTAGGGATGCTCGGAAACAGCGAACCCGGAGGGTCCAGTTGCATGTGGGGCTGCGTAAAGGCTCCCCTGGGGAGTTCACTTGTACCCAAAGCCTTCCTTTGGGGGCACTTTTGGATGGTCCAAAGGGGCTCAAAACGCATTTCCTGGGTCCTGATTTTTCACTTGTCTTCGATGCCGGCTAGGGCTATGTTTAGGGATGCTCGGAAACAGCGAACCCGGAGGGTCCAGTTGCATGTGGGGCTGCGTAAAGGCTCCCCTGGGGAGTTCACTTGTACCCAAAGCCTTCCTTTGGTGACACTTTTGGATGGTCCAAAGGGGCTTGCAACGCATATCCTGGGGCCTGATTTTTCAGTCGTCTCCGATGACGGCTACGGCTACGTTTAGGTTTGCTCATGAACAGCGAACCCGGAGGGTCCAGTTGCATGTGGGGCTGCGTAAAGGCTCCCCTGGGAAGTTCTCTTGTACCCAAAGCCTTCCTTTGGTGACACTTTTGGATGGTCCAAAGGGGCTTGCAATGCGTTTTCTGGGGCTCGGGTTTTCAGTCTTCTCCCATGCCGGCTAGGGATATATTTAGGGTTGCTCGGAAAAATCGAACCCGAAGGGTCCAGTTGCATGTGGGGCTGCGTAAAGGCTCCCCTGGGGAGTTCACTTGTACCCAAAGCCTTTCTTTGGGGGCACTTTTGGATGGTCCAAAGGGGCTCGCAACGCATTTCCTGGGGCCTGATTTTTCAGTCGTCATCGATGACGGCTAGGGCTATGTTTAGGAATGCTCGGAAACAGTGAACCCGGAGGGTCCAGTTGCATGTGGGGCTGCGTAAAGGCTCCCCTGGGGAGTTCACTTGTATCCAAAGCCTTCCTTTGGGGGCACTTTTGGATGGTCCTAAGGGGCTCGCAACGCATTTCCTGGGGCCTGATTTTTCAGTCGTCATCGATGCCGGCTAGGGCTATGTTTAGGGATGCTCGGAAACAGCAAACCCGGAGGGTCCAGTTGCATGTGGGGCTGCGTAAAGGCTCCCCTGGTGAGTTCACTTGTATCCAAAGCCTTCCTTTGGGGGCACTTTTGGATTGTCCTAAGGGGCTCGCAACGCATTTCCTGGGGTCTGATTTTTGAGTCGACTTCGATGCCGGCTAGGGCTATGTTTAGGGATGCTCGGAAACAGCGAACCCGGAGGGTCCAGTTGCATGTGGGGCTGCGTAAAGGCTCCCCTGGGGAGTTCACTTGTACCCAAAGCCTTCCTTTGGTGACACTTTTGGATGGTCCAAAGGGGCTTGCAACGCGTTTTCTGGGGCCCAGGTTTTCAGTCTTCTCCCATGCCGGCTAGGGATATATTTAGGATTGCTCGGAAAAATCGAACCCGGAGGGTCCAGTTGCATGTGGGGCTGCGTAAAGGCTCCCCTGGGGAGTTCACTTGTACCCAAAGCCTTCCTTTGGTGACACTTTTGGATGGTCCAAAGGGGCTTGCAACGCTTTTTCTGGGGCTCGGTTTTTCAGTCTTCTCCCATGCCGGCTAGGGATATATTTAGGGTTGCTCGGAAAAATCGAACCCGAAGGGTCCAGTTGCATGTGGGGCTGCGTAAAGGCTCCCCTGTGGAATTCTCTTGTACCCAAAGCCTTCCTTTGGGGGCACTTTTGGATGGGCGAAAAGGGCTTGCAACGCATTTCCTGGGGCTTGATTTTTCAGTCGTCTTCTATGCCGGCGAGGGCTATGTTTAGGGATGCTCGGAAACAGCGAACCCGGAGGGTCCAGTTGCATGTGGGGCTGCGTAAAGGCTCCCCTGGGGAGTTCACTTGTACCCAAAGCCTTCCTTTGGGGGCAGTTTTGGATGGTCCAAAGAGGCTCGCAACGCATTTCCTGGGGTCTGATTTTTCAGTCGACTTCGATGCCGGCTAGGGCTATGTTTAGGGATGCTCGGAAACATCGAACCCGGAGGGTCCAGTTGCATGTGGGGCTGCGTAAAGGCTCCCCTGGGGAGTTCACTTGTACCCAAAGCCTTCCTTTGGGGGCACTTTTGGATGGTCCAAAGAGGCTCGCAACGCATTTTCTGGGGCTTGATTTTTCAGTCGTCTTCTATGCCGGCGAGGGCTATGTTTAGGGATGCTCGGAAACAGCGAACCCGGAGGGTCCAGTTGCATGTGGGGCTGCGTAAAGGCTCCCCTGGGGAGTTCACTTGTACCCAAAGCCTTCCTTTGGTGACACTTTTGGATGGTCCAAAGGGGCTTGCAACGCGTTTTCTGGGGCCCGGGTTTTCAGTCTTCTCCCAAGCCGGCTAGGGATATATTTAGGATTGCTCGGAAAAATCGAACCCGGAGGGTCCAGTTGCATGTGGGGCTGCGTAAAGGCTCCCCTGGGGAGTTCACTTGTACCCAAAGCCTTCCTTTGGTGACACTTTTGGATGGTCCAAAGGGGCTTGCAACGCTTTTTCTTGGGCTCGGTTTTTCAGTCTTCTCCCATGCCGGCTAGGGATATATTTAGGGTTGCTCGGAAAAATCGAACCCGAAGGGTCCAGTTGCATGTGGGGCTGCGTAAAGGCTCCCCTGTGGAATTCTCTTGTACCCAAAGCCTTCCTTTGGGGGCACTTTTGGATGGGCGAAAAGGGCTTCCAACTCATTTCCTGGGGCTTGATTTTTCATTCGTCTTCGATGCGGTCTAGGGCTATGTTTAGGGATGCTCGGAAACAGCGAACCCGGAGGGTCCAGTTGCATGTGGGGCTGCGTAAAGGCTCCCCTGGGGAGTTCACTTGTACCCAAAGCCTTCCTTTGGGGGCACTTTTGGATGGGCGAAAAGGGCTCGGAACGCATTTCCTGGGGCCTGATTTTTCACTCGTCTGCGATGCCGGCTAGGGCTAGGATTAGGGATGCTCGGAAACAGCGAACCCGGAGGGTCCAGTTGCATGTGGGGCTGCGTAAAGGCTCCCCTGGGGAGTTCACTTGTACCCAAAGCCTTCCTTTGGGGGCACTTTTGGATGGGCGAAAAGGCCTCGGAACGCATTTCCTGGGGCTTGATTTTTCAGTAGTCTTCTATGCCGGCTAGGGATATGTTTAGGGATGCTCGGAAACAGCGAACCCGGAGGGTCCAGTTGCATGTGGGGCTGCGTAAAGGCTCCCCTGGGGAGTTCACTTGTACCCAAAGCCTTCCTTTGGTGACACTTTTGGATGGTCCTAAGGGGCTCGCAACGCGTTTTCTGGGGCCCGGGTTTTCAGTCTTCTCCCATGCCGGCTAGTGATATATTTAGGGTTGCTCGGAAAAATCGAACCCGGAGGGTCCAGTTGCATGTGGGGCTGCGTAAAGGCTCCCCTGGGGAGTTCACTTGTATCCAAAGCCTTCCTTTGGGGGCACTTTTGGATGGTCCGAAGGGGCTCGCAACGCATTTCCTGGGGCCTGATTTTTCAGTCGTCATCGATGCCGGCTAGGGCTATGTTTAGGGATGCTCGGAAACAGCGAACCCGGAGGGTCCAGTTGCATGTGGGGCTGCGTAAAGGCTCCCCTGGGGAGTTCACTTGTACCCAAAGCCATCCTTTGGTGTCACTTTTGGATGGTCCTAAGTGGCTCGCAACGCGTTTTCTGGGGCCCGGGTTTTCAGTCTTCTCCCATGCCGGCTAGTGATATATTTAGGGTTGCTCGGAAAAATCGATCCCGGAGGGTCCAGTTGCATGTGGGGCTGCGTAAAGGCTCCCCTGGGGAGTTCACTTGTATCCAAAGCCTTCCTTTGGGGGCACTTTTGGATGGTCCGAAGGGGCTCGCAACGCATTTCCTGGGGCCTGATTTTTCAGTCGTCATCGATGACGGCTAGGGCTATGTTTAGGAATGCTCGGAAACAGCGAACCCGGAGGGTCCAGTTGCATGTGGGGCTGCGTAAAGGCTCCCCTGGGGAGTTCACTTGTACCCAAAGCCTTCCTTTGGTGACACTTTTGGATGGTCCAAAGGGGCTTGCAACGCTTTTTCTGGGGCTCGGGTTTTCAGTCTTCTCCCATGCCGGCTAGGGATATATTTAGGGTTGCTCGGAAAAATCGAACCCGAAGGGTCCAGTTGCATGTGGGGCTGCGTAAAGGCTCCCCTGTGGAATTCTCTTGTACCCAAAGTTTTCCTTTGGGGGAACTTTTGGATGGGCGAAAAGGGCTTGCAACGCATTTCCTGGGGCCTGATTTTTCAGTCGTCTTCTATGCCGGCGAGGGCTATGTTTAGGGATGCTCGGAAACAGCGAACCCGGAGGGTCCAGTTGCATGTGGGGCTGCGTAAAGGCTCCCCTGGGAACTTCAGATGTACCCAAAGCCTTTCTTTGGTGATACTTTTGGATGGTCCAGAGGGGCTTGCAACGCGTTTTCTGGGGCCCGGGTTTTCAGTCTTCTCCCATGCCGGCTAGTGATATGTTTAGGTTTGCTCGGAAAAATCGAACCCGGAGGGTCCAGTTGCATGTGGGGCTGCGTAAAGGCTCCCCTGGGGAGTTCACTTGTACCCAAAGCCTTCCTTTGGGGGCACATTTTGATGGGCGAAAAGGGCTCGCAACGCATTTCCTGGGGCCTGATTTTTCAGTCGTCATCGATGCCGGCTAGGGTTATGTTTAGGGATGCTCGGAAACAGCAAACCCGGAGGATCCAGTTGCATGTGGGGCTGCGTAAAGGCTCCCCTGAGGAGTTCACTTGTATCCAAAGCCTTCCTTTGGGGGCACTTTTGGATGGTCCTAAGGGGCTCGCAACGCATTTCCTGGGGCCTGATTTTTTAGTCGTCATCGATGCCGGCTAGGGCTATGTTTAGGGATGCTCGGAAACAGCAAACCCGGAGGGTCCAGTTGCATGTGGGGCTGCGTAAAGGCTCCCCTGGGGAGTTCACTTGTACCCAAAGCCTTCCTTTGGGGGCACTTTTGGATGGTCCAAAGAGGCTCGCAACGCATTTCCTGGGGCCTGATTTTTCATTCGTCTTCGATGCCGGCTAGGGCTATGTTTAGGGATACTCGGAAACAGCGAACCCGGAGGGTCCAGTTGCATGTGGGGCTGCGTAAAGGCTCCCCTGGGGAGTTCACTTGTACCCAAAGCCTTCCTTTGGGGGCACTTTTGGATGGACGAAAAGGGCTCGCAACGCATTTCCTGGGGCCTGATTTTTCAGTCGACTTCGATGCCGGCTAGGGATATGTTTAGGGATTCTCGGAAACATCGATCCCGGAGGGTCCAGTTGCATGTGGGGCTGCGTAAAGGCTCCCCTGGGGAGTTCACTTGTACCCAAAGCCTTCCTTTGGGGGCACTTTTGGATGGGCGAAAAGGGCTTGCAACGCATTTTCTGGAGCCTGATTTTTCAGTCGTCATTGATGCCGGCTAGGGCTATGTTTAGGGATGCTCGGAATCAGCGAACCCGGAGGGTCCAGTTGCATGTGGGGCTGCGTAAAGGCTCCCCTGGGGAGTTCATTTGTACCCAAAGCCTTCCTTTGGGGGCACTTTTGGATGGTCCGAAGGGGCTCGCAACGCATTTCCTGGGGCCTGATTTTTCACTCGTCTCCGATGACGGATAGGGCTACGTTTAGGTTTGCTCATGAACAGCGAACCCGGAGGGTCCAGTTGCATGTGGGGCTGCGTAAAGGCTCCCCTGGGGAGTTCACTTGTACCCAAAGCCTTCCTTTGGGGGCACTTTTGGGTGGTCCAAAGGGGCTCGCAACGCATTTCCTGGGTCCTGATTTTTCACTTCTCTTCGATGCCGTCTAGGGCTATGTTTAGGGATGCTCGGAATCAGCGAACCCGGAGGGTCCAGTTGCATGTGGGGCTGCGTAAAGGCTCCCCTGGGGAGTTCACTTGTACCAAAAGCCTTCCTTTGGGGGCACTTTTGGATGGACGAAAAGGGCTCGCAACACATTTCCTGGGGTCTGATTTTTCAGTCGACTTCGATGCCGGCTAGGGCTCTGTTTAGGGATGCTCGGAAACAGCGAACGAGGAGGGTCCAGTTGCATGTGGGGCTGCGTAAAGGCTCCCCTGGGGAGATCACTTGTACCCAAAGCCTTCCTTTGGGGGCACTTTTGGATGGGCGAAAAGGGCTTGTAACGCATTTCCTGGGGCCTGATTTTTCAGTCGTCATTGATGCCGGCTAGGGCTATGTTTAGGGATGCTCGGAAACAGCGAACCCGAAGGGTCCAGTTGCATGTGGGGCTGCGTAAAGGCTCCCCTGGGGAGTTCACTTGTACCCAAAGCCTTCCTTTGGGGGCACTTTTGGATGGGCGAAAAGGGCTCGGAACGCATTTCCTGGGGCCTGATTTTTCACTCGTCTGCGATGCCGGCTAGGGCTAGGATTAGGGATGCTCGGAAACAGCGAACCCGGAGGGTCCAGTTGCATGTGGGGCTGCGTAAAGGCTCCCCTGGGGAGTTCACTTGTACCCAAAGCCTTCCTTTGGGGGCACTTTTGGATGGTCCGAAGGGGCTCGCAACGCATTTCCTGGGGCCTGATTTTTCAGTCGTCATCGATGCATCTAGGGCTATGTTTAGGGATGCTCGGAAACAGCGAACCCGGAGGGTCCAGTTGCATGTGGGGCTGCGTAAAGGCTCCCCTGGGGAGTTCACTTCTACCCAAAGCCATCCTTTGGTGTCACTTTTGGATGGTCCTAAGTGGCTCGCAACGCGTTTTCTGGGGCCCGGGTTTTCAGTCTTCTCCCATGCCGGCTAGTGATATATTTAGGGTTGCTCGGAAAAATCGAACCCGGAGGGTCCAGTTGCATGTGGGGCTGCGTAAAGGCTCCCCTGGGGAGTTCACTTGTATCCAAAGCCTTCCTTTGGGGGCACTTTTGGATGGTCCGAAGGGGCTCGCAACGCATTTCCTGGGGCCTGATTTTTCAGTCGTCATCGATGCCGGCTAGGGCTATGTTTAGGGATGCTCGGAAACAGCGAACCCGGAGGGTCCAGTTGCATGTGGGGCTGCGTAAAGGCTCCCCTGGGGAGTTCACTTGTACCCAAAGCCATCCTTTGGTGTCACTTTTGGATGGTCCTAAGTGGCTCGCAACGCGTTTTCTGGGGCCCGGGTTTTCAGTCTTCTCCCATGCCGGCTAGTGATATATTTAGGGTTGCTCGGAAAAATCGAACCCGGAGGGTCCAGTTGCATGTGGGGCTGCGTAAAGGCTCCCCTGGGGAGTTCACTTGTATCCAAAGCCTTCCTTTGGGGGCACTTTTGGATGGTCCGAAGGGGCTCGCAACGCATTTCCTGGGGCCTGATTTTTCAGTCGTCATTGATGCCGGCTAGGGCTATGTTTAGGGATGCTCGGAAACAGCGAACCCGGAGGGTCCAGTTGCATGTGGGGCTGCGTAAAGGCTCCCCTGGGGAGTTCACTTGTACCCAAAGCCTTCCTTTGGTGACACTTTTGGATGGTCCAAAGGGGCTTGCAACGCTTTTTCTGGGGCTCGGGTTTTCAGTCTTCTCCCATGCCGGCTAGGGATATATTTAGGGTTGCTCGGAAAAATCGAACCCGAAGGGTCCAGTTGCATGTGGGGCTGCGTAAAGGCTCCCCTGTGGAATTCTCTTGTACCCAAAGCCTTCCTTTGGGGGCACTTTTGGATGGTCCGAAGGGGCTTGCAACGCATTTCCTGGGGCCTGATTTTTCAGTCGTCTTCTATGCCGGCGAGGGCTATGTTTAGGGATGCTCGGAAACAGCGAACCCGGAGGGTCCAGTTGCATGTGGGGCTGCGTAAAGGCTCCCCTGGGAACTTCAGATGTACCCAAAGCCTTTCTTTGGTGATACTTTTGGATGGTCCAGAGGGGCTTGCAACGCGTTTTCTGGGGCCCGGGTTTTCAGTCTTCTCCCATGCCGGCTAGTGATATGTTTAGGTTTGCTCGGAAAAATCGAACCCGGAGGGTCCAGTTGCATGTGGGGCTGCGTAAAGGCTCCCCTGGGGAGTTCACTTGTACCCAAAGCCTTCCTTTGGGGGCACATTTTGATGGGCGAAAAGGGCTCGCAACGCATTTCCTGGGGCCTGATTTTTCAGTCGTCATCGATGCCGGCTAGGGTTATGTTTAGGGATGCTCGGAAACAGCAAACCCGGAGGGTCCAGTTGCATGTGGGGCTGCGTAAAGGCTCCCCTGAGGAGTTCACTTGTATCCAAAGCCTTCCTTTGGGGGCACTTTTGGATGGTCCTAAGGGGCTCGCAACGCATTTCCTGGGGCCTGATTTTTCAGTCGTCATCGATGCCGGCTAGGGCTATGTTTAGGGATGCTCGGAAACAGCAAACCCGGAGGGTCCAGTTGCATGTGGGGCTGCGTAAAGGCTCCCCTGGGGAGTTCACTTGTACCCAAAGCCTTCCTTTGGGGGCACTTTTGGATGGTCCAAAGAGGCTCGCAACGCATTTCCTGGGGCCTGATTTTTCATTCGTCTTCGATGCCGGCTAGGGCTATGTTTAGGGATACTCGGAAACAGCGAACCCGAAGAGTCCAGTTGCATGTGGGGCTGCGTAAAGGCTCCCCTGGGGAGTTCACTTGTACCCAAAGCCTTCCTTTGGGGGCACTTTTGGATGGGCGAAAAGGGCTCGGAACGCAGTTCCTGGGGCCTGATTTTTTAGTCGTCATTGATGCCGGCTAGGGCTATGTTTAGGGATGCTCGGAAACAGCGAACCCGGAGGGTCCAGTTGCATGTGGGGCTGCGTAAAGGCTCCCCTGGGGAGTTCACTTGTACCCAAAGCCTTCCTTTGGGGGCACTTTTGGATGGTCCAAAGAGGCTCGCAACGCATTTCCTGGGGTCTGATTTTTCAGTCGACTTCGATGCCGACTAGGGCTATGTTTAGGGATGCTCGGAAACATCGAACCCGGAGGTTCCAGTTGCATGTGGGGCTGCGTAAAGGCTCCCCTGGGGAGATCACTTGTAACCAAAGCCTTCCTTTGGGGGCACTTTTGGATGGTCCAAAGGGGCTCGCAACGCATTTCCTGGGTCCTGATTTTTCACTTGTCTTCGATGCCGGCTAGGGCTATGTTTAGGAATGCTCGGAAACAGCGAACCCGGAGGGTCCAGTTGCATGTGGGGCTGCGTAAAGGCTCCCCTGGGGAGTTCACTTGTACCCAAAGCCTTCCTTTGGTGATACTTTTGGATGGTCCAAAGGGGCTTGCAACGCTTTTTCTGGGGTTCGGGTTTTCGGTCTTCTCCCATGCCGGCTAGTGATATATTTAGGGTTGCTCGGAAAAATCGAAACCGGAGGGTCCAGTTGCATGTGGGGCTGCGTAAAGGCTCCCCTGGGGAGTTCTCTTGTATCCAAAGCCTTCCTTTGGGGGCACTTTTGGATGGTCCGAAGGGGCTCGCAACGCATTTCCTGGGGCCTGATTTTTCAGTCGTCATCGATGCCGGCTAGGGCTATGTTTAGGGATGCTCGGAAACAGCGAACCCGGAGGGTCCAGTTGCATGTGGGGCTGCGTAAAGGCTCCCCTGGGGAGTTCACTTGTACCCAAAGCCATCCTTTGGTGTCACTTTTGGATGGTCCTAAGTGGCTCGCAACGCGTTTTCTGGGGCCCGGGTTTTCAGTCTTCTCCCATGCCGGCTAGTGATATATTTAGGGTTGCTCGGAAAAATCGAACCCGGAGGGTCCAGTTGCATGTGGGGCTGCGTAAAGGCTCCCCTGGGGAGTTCACTTGTATCCAAAGCCTTCCTTTGGGGGCACTTTTGGATGGTCCGAAGGGGCTCGCAACGCATTTCCTGGGGCCTGATTTTTCAGTCGTCATTGATGCCGGCTAGGGCTATGTTTAGGGATGCTCGGAAACAGCGAACCCGGAGGGTCCAGTTGCATGTGGGGCTGCGTAAAGGCTCCCCTGGGGAGTTCACTTGTACCCAAAGCCTTCCTTTGGTGACACTTTTGGATGGTCCAAAGGGGCTTGCAACGCTTTTTCTGGGGCTCGGGTTTTCAGTCTTCTCCCATGCCGGCTAGGGATATATTTAGGGTTGCTCGGAAAAATCGAACCCGAAGGGTCCAGTTGCATGTGGGGCTGCGTAAAGGCTCCCCTGTGGAATTCTCTTGTACCCAAAGCCTTCCTTTGGGGGCACTTTTGGATGGTCCGAAGGGGCTTGCAACGCATTTCCTGGGGCCTGATTTTTCAGTCGTCTTCTATGCCGGCGAGGGCTATGTTTAGGGATGCTCGGAAACAGCGAACCCGGAGGGTCCAGTTGCATGTGGGGCTGCGTAAAGGCTCCCCTGGGAACTTCAGATGTACCCAAAGCCTTTCTTTGGTGATACTTTTGGATGGTCCAGAGGGGCTTGCAACGCGTTTTCTGGGGCCCGGGTTTTCAGTCTTCTCCCATGCCGGCTAGTGATATGTTTAGGTTTGCTCGGAAAAATCGAACCCGGAGGGTCCAGTTGCATGTGGGGCTGCGTAAAGGCTCCCCTGGGGAGTTCACTTGTACCCAAAGCCTTCCTTTGGGTGCACATTTTGATGGGCGAAAAGGGCTCGCAACGCATTTCCTGGGGCCTGATTTTTCAGTCGTCATCGATGCCGGCTAGGGTTATGTTTAGGGATGCTCGGAAACAGCAAACCCGGAGGGTCCAGTTGCATGTGGGGCTGCGTAAAGGCTCCCCTGAGGAGTTCACTTGTATCCAAAGCCTTCCTTTGGGGGCACTTTTGGATGGTCCTAAGGGGCTCGCAACGCATTTCCTGGGGCCTGATTTTTCAGTCGTCATCGATGCCGGCTAGGGCTATGTTTAGGGATGCTCGGAAACAGCAAACCCGGAGGGTCCAGTTGCATGTGGGGCTGCGTAAAGGCTCCCCTGGGGAGTTCACTTGTACCCAAAGCCTTCCTTTGGGGGCACTTTTGGATGGTCCAAAGAGGCTCGCAACGCATTTCCTGGGGCCTGATTTTTCATTCGTCTTCGATGCCGGCTAGGGCTATGTTTAGGGATACTCGGAAACAGCGAACCCGAAGAGTCCAGTTGCATGTGGGGCTGCGTAAAGGCTCCCCTGGGGAGTTCACTTGTACCCAAAGCCATCCTTTGGTGTCACTTTTGGATGGTCCTAAGTGGCTCGCAACGCGTTTTCTGGGGCCCGGGTTTTCAGTCTTCTCCCATGCCGGCTAGTGATATATTTAGGGTTGCTCGGAAAAATCGAACCCGGAGGGTCCAGTTGCATGTGGGGCTGCGTAAAGGCTCCCCTGGGGAGTTCACTTGTATCCAAAGCCTTCCTTTGGGGGCACTTTTGGATGGTCCGAAGGGGCTCGCAACGCATTTCCTGGGGCCTGATTTTTCAGTCGTCATTGATGCCGGCTAGGGCTATGTTTAGGGATGCTCGGAAACAGCGAACCCGGAGGGTCCAGTTGCATGTGGGGCTGCGTAAAGGCTCCCCTGGGGAGTTCACTTGTACCCAAAGCCTTCCTTTGGTGACACTTTTGGATGGTCCAAAGGGGCTTGCAACGCTTTTTCTGGGGCTCGGGTTTTCAGTCTTCTCCCATGCCGGCTAGGGATATATTTAGGGTTGCTCGGAAAAATCGAACCCGAAGGGTCCAGTTGCATGTGGGGCTGCGTAAAGGCTCCCCTGTGGAATTCTCTTGTACCCAAAGCCTTCCTTTGGGGGCACTTTTGGATGGTCCGAAGGGGCTTGCAACGCATTTCCTGGGGCCTGATTTTTCAGTCGTCTTCTATGCCGGCGAGGGCTATGTTTAGGGATGCTCGGAAACAGCGAACCCGGAGGGTCCAGTTGCATGTGGGGCTGCGTAAAGGCTCCCCTGGGAACTTCAGATGTACCCAAAGCCTTTCTTTGGTGATACTTTTGGATGGTCCAGAGGGGCTTGCAACGCGTTTTCTGGGGCCCGGGTTTTCAGTCTTCTCCCATGCCGGCTAGTGATATGTTTAGGTTTGCTCGGAAAAATCGAACCCGGAGGGTCCAGTTGCATGTGGGGCTGCGTAAAGGCTCCCCTGGGGAGTTCACTTGTACCCAAAGCCTTCCTTTGGGGGCACATTTTGATGGGCGAAAAGGGCTCGCAACGCATTTCCTGGGGCCTGATTTTTCAGTCGTCATCGATGCCGGCTAGGGTTATGTTTAGGGATGCTCGGAAACAGCAAACCCGGAGGGTCCAGTTGCATGTGGGGCTGCGTAAAGGCTCCCCTGAGGAGTTCACTTGTATCCAAAGCCTTCCTTTGGGGGCACTTTTGGATGGTCCTAAGGGGCTCGCAACGCATTTCCTGGGGCCTGATTTTTCAGTCGTCATCGATGCCGGCTAGGGCTATGTTTAGGGATGCTCGGAAACAGCAAACCCGGAGGGTCCAGTTGCATGTGGGGCTGCGTAAAGGCTCCCCTGGGGAGTTCACTTGTACCCAAAGCCTTCCTTTGGGGGCACTTTTGGATGGTCCAAAGAGGCTCGCAACGCATTTCCTGGGGCCTGATTTTTCATTCGTCTTCGATGCCGGCTAGGGCTATGTTTAGGGATACTCGGAAACAGCGAACCCGAAGAGTCCAGTTGCATGTGGGGCTGCGTAAAGGCTCCCCTGGGGAGTTCACTTGTACCCAAAGCCTTCCTTTGGGGGCACTTTTGGATGGGCGAAAAGGGCTCGGAACGCAGTTCCTGGGGCCTGATTTTTTAGTCGTCATTGATGCCGGCTAGGGCTATGTTTAGGGATGCTCGGAAACAGCGAACCCGGAGGGTCCAGTTGCATGTGGGGCTGCGTAAAGGCTCCCCTGGGGAGTTCACTTGTACCCAAAGCCTTCCTTTGGGGGCACTTTTGGATGGTCCAAAGAGGCTCGCAACGCATTTCCTGGGGTCTGATTTTTCAGTCGACTTCGATGCCGACTAGGGCTATGTTTAGGGATGCTCGGAAACATCGAACCCGGAGGGTCCAGTTGCATGTGGGGCTGCGTAAAGGCTCCCCTGGGGAGATCACTTGTAACCAAAGCCTTCCTTTGGGGGCACTTTTGGATGGTCCAAAGGGGCTCACAACGCATTTCCTGGGTCCTGATTTTTCACTTGTCTTCGATGCCGGCTAGGGCTATGTTTAGGAATGCTCGGAAACAGCGAACCCGGAGGGTCCAGTTGCATGTGGGGCTGCGTAAAGGCTCCCCTGGGGAGTTCACTTGTACCCAAAGCCTTCCTTTGGTGATACTTTTGGATGGTCCAAAGGGGCTTGCAACGCTTTTTCTGGGGCTCGGGTTTTCGGTCTTCTCCCATGCCGGCTAGTGATATATTTAGGGTTGCTCGGAAAAATCGAAACCGGAGGGTCCAGTTGCATGTGGGGCTGCGTAAAGGCTCCCCTGGGGAGTTCACTTGTATCCAAAGCCTTCCTTTGGGGGCACTTTTGGATGGTCCGAAGGGGCTCGCAACGCATTTCCTGGGGCCTGATTTTTCAGTCGTCATCGATGCATCTAGGGCTATGTTTAGGGATGCTCGGAAACAGCGAACCTGGAGGGTCCAGTTGCATGTGGGGCTGCGTAAAGGCTCCCCTGGGGAGTTCACTTGTACCCAAAGCCATCCTTTGGTGTCACTTTTGGATGGTCCTAAGTGGCTCGCAACGCGTTTTCTGGGGCCCGGGTTTTCAGTCTTCTCCCATGCCGGCTAGTGATATATTTAGGGTTGCTCGGAAAAATCGAACCCGGAGGGTCCAGTTGCATGTGGGGCTGCGTAAAGGCTCCCCTGGGGAGTTCACTTGTATCCAAAGCCTTCCTTTGGGGGCACATTTGGATGGTCCGAAGGGGCTCGCAACGCATTTCCTGGGGCCTGATTTTTCAGTCGTCATCGATGACGGCTAGGGCTATGTTTAGGAATGCTCGGAAACAGCGAACCCGGAGGGTCCAGTTGCATGTGGGGCTGCGTAAAGGCTCCCCTGGGGAGTTCACTTGTACCCAAAGCCTTCCTTTGGTGACACTTTTGGATGGTCCAAAGGGGCTTGCAACGCTTTTTCTGGGGCTCGGGTTTTCAGTCTTCTCCCATGCCGGCTAGGGATATATTTAGGGTTGCTCGGAAAAATCGAACCCTAAGCGTCCAGTTGCATGTGGGGCTGCGTAAAGGCTCCCCTGTGGAATTCTCTTGTACCCAAAGCCTTCCTTTGGGGGAACTTTTGGATGGGCGAAAAGGGCTTGCAACGCATTTCCTGGGGCTTGATTTTTCAGTCGTCTTCTATGCCGGCGAGGGCTATGTTTAGGGATGCTCGGAAACAGCGAACCCGGAGGGTCCAGTTGCATGTGGGGCTGCGTAAAGGCTCCCCTGGGAACTTCAGATGTACCCAAAGCCTTTCTTTGGTGATACTTTTGGATGGTCCAAAGGGGCTTGCAACGCGTTTTCTGGGGCCCGGGTTTTCAGTCTTCTCCCATGCCGGCTAGTGATATGTTTCGGTTTGCTCGGAAAAATCGAACCCGGAGGGTCCAGTTGCATGTGGAGCTGCGTAAAGGCTCCCCTGGGGAGTTCACTTGTACCCAAAGCCTTCCTTTGGGGGCACATTTTGATGGGCGAAAAGGGCTCGCAACGCATTTCCTGGGGCCTGATTTTTCAGTCGTCATCGATGCCGGCTAGGGCTATGTTTAGGGATGCTCGGAAACAGCAAACCCGGAGGGTCCAGTTGCATGTGGGGCTGCGTAAAGGCTCCCCTGAGGAGTTCACTTGTATCCAAAGCCTTCCTTTGGGGGCACTTTTGGATGGTCCTAAGGGGCTCGCAACGCATTTCCTGGGGCCTGATTTTTCAGTCGTCATCGATGCCGGCTAGGGCTATGTTTAGGGATGCTCGGAAACAGCAAACCCGGAGGGTCCAGTTGCATGTGGGGCTGCGTAAAGGCTCCCCTGGGGAGTTCACTTGTACCCAAAGCCTTCCTTTGGGGGCACTTTTGGATGGTCCAAAGAGGCTCGCAACGCATTTCCTGGGGCCTGATTTTTCATTCGTCTTCGATGCCGGCTAGGGCTATGTTTAGGGATACTCGGAAACAGCGAACCCGAAGAGTCCAGTTGCATGTGGGGCTGCGTAAAGGCTCCCCTGGGGAGTTCACTTGTACCCAAAGCCTTCCTTTGGGGGCACTTTTGGATGGGCGAAAAGGGCTCGGAACGCAGTTCCTGGGGCCTGATTTTTTAGTCGTCATTGATGCCGGCTAGGGCTATGTTTAGGGATGCTCGGAAACAGCGAACCCGGAGGGTCCAGTTGCATGTGGGGCTGCGTAAAGGCTCCCCTGGGGAGTTCACTTGTACCCAAAGCCTTCCTTTGGGGGCACTTTTGGATGGTCCGAAGGGGCTCGAAACGCATTTCCTGGGGTCTGATTTTTCAGTCGACTTCGATGCCGGCTAGGGCTATGTTTAGGGATGCTCGGAAACATCGAACCCGGAGGGTCCAGTTGCATGTGGGGCTGCGTAAAGGCTCCCCTGGGGAGTTCACTTGTACCCAAAGCCTTCCTTTGGGGGCACTTTTGGATGGGCGAAAAGGGCTCGCAACGCATTTCCTGGGGCCTGATTTTTCAGTCGTCTCCGATGACGGCTAGGGCTACGTTTAGGTTTGCTCAGGAACAGCCAACCCGGAGGGTCCAGTTGCATGTGGGGCTGCGTAAAGGCTCCCCTGGGGAGTTCTCTTGTACCCAAAGCCTTCCTTTGGGGGAACTTTTGGATGGGCGAAAATGGCTTGCAACGCATTTCCTGGGGCCTGATTTTTCAGTCGTCATCGATGCCGGCTAGGGCTATGTTTAGGGATGCTCGGAAACAGCGAACCCGGAGGGTCCAGTTGCATGTGGGGCTGCGTAAAGGCTCCCCTGGGGAGTTCAATTGTACCCAAAGCCTTCCTTTGGGGGCACTTTTGGATGGGCAAAAAGGCCTCGCAACGCATTTCCTGGGTCCTGATTTTTCACTCGTCTCCGATGCCGTCTAGGATTATGTTTAGGGATGCTCGGAAACAGCGAACCCGGAGGGTCCAGTTGCATGTGGGGCTGCGTAAAGGCTCCCCTGGGGAGTTCTCTTGTACCAAAAGTCTTCCTTTGCGGGCCATTTTGGATGGGCGAAAAGGCCTCGGAACGCATTTCCTGGGGCCTGATTTTTCAGTCGTCTCCGATGACGGCTAGGGCTACGTTTAGGTTTGCTCATGAACAGCGAACCCGGAGGGTCCAGTTGCATGTGCGGCTGCGTAAAGGCTCCCCTGGGGAGTTCTCTTGTACCCAGAGCCTTCCTTTGGGGGCACATTTGGATGGGCGAAAAGGCCTCGGAACGCATTTCCTGGGGCCTGATTTTTCAGTCGTCTCCGATGACGGCTAGGGCTACGTTTAGGTTTGCTCAGGAACAGCGAACCCGGAGGGTCCAGTTGCATGTGGGGCTGCGTAAAGGCTCCCCTGGGAACTTCAGATGTACCCAAAGCCTTCCTTTGGGGGCACATTTGGATGGTCCGAAGGGGCTCGCAACGCATTTCCTGGGTCTGATTTTTCAATCGTCTCCGATGACGGATAGGGCTACGTTTAGGTTTGCTCAGGAACAGCGAACCCGGAGGGTACAGTTGCATGTGGGGCTGCGTAAAGGCTCCCCTGGGGAGATCACTTGTACCCAAAGCCTTCCTTTGGGGGCACTTTTGGGTGGTCCAAAGGGGCTCGCAACGCATTTCCTGGGTCCTGATTTTTCACTTGTCTTCGATGCCGGCTAGGGCTATGTTTAGGGATGCTCGGAATCAGCGAACCCGGAGGGTCCAGTTGCATGTGGGGCTGCGTAAAGGCTCCCCTGGGGAGTTCACTTGTACCCAAAGCCTTCCTTTGGGGGCACTTTTGGATGGGCAAAAAGGGCTCGCAACGCATTTCCTGGGACCTGATTTTTCACTCGTCTCCGATGCCGTCTAGGACTATGTTTAGGGATGCTCGGAAACAGCGAACCAGGAGGGTACAGTTGCATGTGAGGCTGCGTAAAGGCTCCCCTGGGGAGTTCTCTTGTACCAAAAGTCTTCCTTTGCGGGCCATTTTGGATGGGCGAAAAGGCCTCGGAACGCATTTCCTGGGGCCTGATTTTTCAGTCGTCTCCGATGACGGCTAGGGCTACGTTTAGGTTTGCTCATGAACAGCGAACCCGGAGGGTCCAGTTGCATGTGCGGCTGCGTAAAGGCTCCCCTGGGGAGTTCTCTTGTACCCAGAGCCTTCCTTTGGGGGCACATTTGGATGGGCGAAAAGGCCTCGGAACGCATTTCCTGGGGCCTGACTTTTCAGTCGTCTCCGATGACGGCTAGGGCTACGTTTAGGTTTGCTCAGGAACAGCGAACCCGGAGGGTCCAGTTGCATGTGGGGCTGCGTAAAGGCTCCCCTGGGGAGTTCACTTGTACCCAAAGCCTTCCTTTGGGGGCACTTTTGGATGGTCCGAAGGGGCTCGCAACGCATTTCCTGGGGCCTGATTTTTCAGTTGTCTCCGATGACGGATAGGGCTACGTTTAGGTTTGCTCAGGAACAGCGAACCCGGAGGGTCCAGTTGCATGTGGGGCTGCGTAAAGGCTCCCCTGGGGAGATCACTTGTACCCAAAGCCTTCCTTTGGGGGCACTTTTGGGTGGTCCAAAGGGGCTCGCAACGCATTTCCTGGGGCCTGATTTTTCACTTGTCTTCGATGCCGGCTAGGGCTATGTTTAGGGATGCTCGGAAACAGCGAACCCGGAGGGTCCAGTTGCATGTGGGGCTGCGTAAAGGCTCCCCTGGGGAGTTCACTTGTACCCAAAGCCTTCCTTTGGGGGCACTTTTGGATTGGCAAAAAGGGCTCGCAACGCATTTCCTGGGGCCTGATTTTTCACTCGTCTCCGATGCCGTCTAGGACTATGTTTAGGGATGCTCAGAAACAGCGAACCCGGAGGGTCCAGTTGCATGTGGGGCTGCGTAAAGGCTCCCCTGGGGAGTTCTCTTGTACAAAAAGTCTTCCTTTGCGGGCCATTTTGTATGGGCGAAAAGGGCTCGCAACGCATTTCCTGGGGCCTGATTTTTCAGTCGTCTCCGATGACGGCTAGGGCTACGTTTAGGTTTGCTCAGGAACAGCGAACCCGGAGGGTCCAGTTGCATGTGCAGCTGCGTAAAGGCTCCCCTGGGGAGTTCACTTGTACCCAAAGCCTTCCTTTGGGGGCACTTTTGGATGGGCGAAAAGGGCTCGCAACGCATTTCCTGGGGTCTGATTTTTCAGTTGTCATCGATGCCGGCTAGGGCTATGTTTAGGGATGCTCGGAAACAGCGAACCCCGAGGGTCCAGTTGCATGTGGGGCTGCGTAAAGGCTCCCCTGGGGAGATCACTTGTAACCAAAGCCTTCCTTTGGGGGCACTTTTGGATGGACCGAAGGGGCTCGCAACGCATTTCCTGGGTCCTGATTTTTCACTTGTCTTCGATGCCGGCTAGGGCTATGTTTAGGGATGCCTGGAAACAGCGAACCCGGAGGGTCCAGTTGCATGTGGGGCTGCGTAAAGGCTCCCCTGGGGAGTTCACTTGTACCCAAAGCCTTCCTTTGGTGACACTTTTGGATGGTCCAAAGGGGCTTGCAACGCGTTTTCTGGGGCCCGGGTTTTCAGTCTTCTCCCAAGCCGGCTAGGGATATATTTAGGATTGCTCGGAAAAATCGAACCCGGAGGGTCCAGTTGCATGTGGGGCTGCGTAAAGGCTCCCCTGGGGAGTTCACTTGTATCCACAGCCTTCCTTTGGGGGCTCTTTTGGATGGTCCAAAGGGGTTCGCAACGCATTTCCTGGGGCCTGATTTTTCAATCGTCATCGATGACGGCTAGGGCTATGTTTAGGAATGCTCGGAAACAGCGAACCCGGAGGGTCCAGTTGCATGTGGGGCTGCGTAAAGACTCCCCTGGGGAGTTCACTTGTACCCAAAGCCTTCCTTTGGTGACACTTTTGGATGGTCCAAAGGGGCTTGCAACGCTTTTTGTGGGGCTCGGGTTTTCAGTCTTCTCCCATGCCGGCTAGTGATATATTTAGGGTTGCTCGGAAAAATCGAACCCGGAGGGTCCAGTTGCATGTGCGGCTGCGTAAAGGCTCCCCTGGGGAGTTCTCTTGTACCCAGAGCCTTCCTTTGGGGGCACATTTGGATGGGCGAAAAGGCCTCGGAACGCATTTCCTGGGGCCTGACTTTTCAGTCGTCTCCGATGACGGCTAGGGCTACGTTTAGGTTTGCTCAGGAACAGCGAACCCGGAGGGTCCAGTTGCATGTGGGGCTGCGTAAAGGCTCCCCTGGGGAGTTCACTTGTACCCAAAGCCTTCCTTTGGGGGCACTTTTGGATGGTCCGAAGGGGCTCGCAACGCATTTCCTGGGGCCTGATTTTTCAGTTGTCTCCGATGACGGATAGGGCTACGTTTAGGTTTGCTCAGGAACAGCGAACCCGGAGGGTCCAGTTGCATGTGGGGCTGCGTAAAGGCTCCCCTGGGGAGATCACTTGTACCCAAAGCCTTCCTTTGGGGGCACTTTTGGGTGGTCCAAAGGGGCTCGCAACGCATTTCCTGGGTCCTGATTTTTCACTTGTCTTCGATGCCGGCTAGGGCTATGTTTAGGGATGCTCGGAAACAGCGAACCCGGAGGGTCCAGTTGCATGTGGGGCTGCGTAAAGGCTCCCCTGGGGAGTTCACTTGTACCCAAAGCCTTCCTTTGGGGGCACTTTTGGATTGGCAAAAAGGGCTCGCAACGCATTTCCTGGGGCCTGATTTTTCACTCGTCTCCGATGCCGGCTAGGACTATGTTTAGGGATGCTCAGAAACAGCGAACCCGGAGGGTCCAGTTGCATGTGGGGCTGCGTAAAGGCTCCCCTGGGGAGTTCTCTTGTACAAAAAGTCTTCCTTTGCGGGCCATTTTGTATGGGCGAAAAGGGCTCGCAACGCATTTCCTGGGGCCTGATTTTTCAGTCGTCTCCGATGACGGCTAGGGCTACGTTTAGGTTTGCTCAGGAACAGCGAACCCGGAGGGTCCAGTTGCATGTGCGGCTGCGTAAAGGCTCCCCTGGGGAGTTCACTTGTACCCAAAGCCTTCCTTTGGGGGCACTTTTGGATGGGCGAAAAGGGCTCGCAACGCATTTCCTGGGGTCTGATTTTTCAGTTGTCATCGATGCCGGCTAGGGCTATGTTTAGGGATGCTCGGAAACAGCGAACCCGGAGGGTCCAGTTGCATGTGGGGCTGCGTAAAGGCTCCCCTGGGGAGATCACTTGTAACCAAAGCCTTCCTTTGGGGGCACTTTTGGATGGTCCGAAGGGGCTCGCAACGCATTTCCTGGGTCCTGATTTTTCACTTGTCTTCGATGCCGGCTAGGGCTATGTTTAGGGATGCCTGGAAACAGCGAACCCGGAGGGTCCAGTTGCATGTGGGGCTGCGTAAAGGCTCCCCTGGGGAGTTCACTTGTACCCAAAGCCTTCCTTTGGTGATACTTTTGGATGGTCCAAAGGGGCTTGCAACGCGTTTTCTGCGGCCCGGGTTTTCAGTCTTCTCCCATGCCGGCTAGTGATATATTTAGGGTTGCTCGGAAAAATCGAACCCGGAGGGTCCAGTTGCATGTGGGGCTGTGTAAAGGCTCCCCTGGGGAGTTCACTTGTACCCAAAGCCTTCCTTTGGGGGCACTTTTGGATGGTCCTAAGGGGCTCGCAACGCATTTCCTGGGGTCTGATTTTTCAGTCGACTTCGATGCCGGCTAGGGCTATGTTTAGGGATGCTCGAAAACATCGATCCCGGAGGGTCCAGTTGCATGTGGGGCTGCGTAAAGGCTCCCCTGGGGAGTTCACTTGTACCCAAAGCCTTCCTTTGGGGGCACTTTTGGATGGTCCAAAGGGGCTCGTAACGCATTTCCTGGGGCCTGATTTTTCAGTCGTCATCGATGCCGGCTAGGGCTTTATTTAGGGATGCTCGGAAACAGCGAACCCGGAGGGTCCAGTTGCATGTGGGGCTGCGTAAAGGCTCCCCTGGGGAGTTCACTTGTACCCAAAGCCTTCCTTTGGGGGCACTTTTGGATGGGCAAAAAGGGCTCGCAACGCATTTCCTGGGGCCTGATTTTTCACTCGTCTCCGATGCCGTCTAGGACTATGTTTAGGGATGCTCGGAAACAGCGAACCCGGAGGGTCCAGTTGCATGTGGGGCTGCGTAAAGGCTCCCCTGGGGAGTTCTCTTGTACCTAAAGTCTTCCTTTGCGGGCCATTTTGGATGGGCGAAAAGGCCTCGGAACGCATTTCCTGGGGCCTGATTTTTCAGTCGTCTCCGATGACGGCTAGGGCTACGTTTAGGTTTGCTCAGGAACAGCGAACCCGGAGGGTCCAGTTGCATGTGCGGCTGCGTAAAGGCTCCCCTGGGGAGTTCTCTTGTACCCAGAGCCTTCCTTTGGGGGCACGTTTGGATGGGCGAAAAGGCCTCGGAACGCATTTCCTGGGGCCTGATTTTTCACTCGTCTCCGATGACGGCTAGGGCTACGTTTAGGTTTGCTAAGGAACAGCGAACCCAAAGGGTCCAGTTGCATGTGGGGCTGCGTAAAGGCTCCCCTGGGAACTTCAGATGTACCCAAAGCCTTCCTTTGGGGGCACTTTTGGATGGTCCGAAGGGGCTCGCAACACATTTCCTGGGGCCTGATTTTTCAGTCGTCTCCTATGACGGCCAGGGCTACGTTTAGGTTTGCTCAGGAACAGCGAACCCGGAGGGTCCAGTTGCATGTGGGGCTGCGTAAAGGCTCCCCTGGGGAGTTCACTTGTACCCAAAGCCTCCCTTTGGTGACACTTTTGGATGGTCCAAAGTGGCTTGAAACGCGTTTTCTGGTGCCCGGGTTTTCAGTCTTCTCCCATGCCGGCTAGTGATATATTTAGGGTTGCTCGGAAAAATCGAACCCGGAGGGTCCAGTTGCATGTGGGGCTGCGTAAAGGCTCCCCTGGGAACTTCAGATGTACCCAAAGCCTTCCTTTGGGGGCACTTTTGGATGGTCCTAAGGGTTCGCAACGCATTTCCTGGGGCCTGATTTTTCAGTCGTCTCCTATGACGGCCAGGGCTACGTTTAGGTTTGCTCAGGAACAGCGAACCCGGAGGGTCCAGTTGCATGTGGGGCTGCGTAAAGGCTCCCCTGGGGAGTTCACTTGTACCCAAAGCCTTCCTTTGGGGGCACTTTTGGATGTGCGAAAAGGTCTCGTAACTCATTTTCCTGGGCCTGATTTTTCAGTCGTCATCGATGCCGGCTAGGGCTATGTTTAGGGATGCTTGGAAACAGCGAACCCGGAGGATCCAGTTGCATGTGGGGCTGCGTAAAGGCTCCCCTGGGGAGAACACTTGTACCCAAAGCCTTCCTTATGGGGGCACTTTTGGATGGTCCAAAGGGGCTCGCAACGCATTTCCTGGGTCCTGATTTTTCACTTGTCTTCGATGCCGGCTAGGGCTATGTTTAGGGATGCTCGGAAACAGCGAACCCGGAGGGTCCAGTTGCATGTGGGGCTGCGTAAAGGCTCCCCTGGGGAGTTCACTTGTACCCAAAGCCTTTCTTTGGTGACACTTTTGGATGGTCCAAAGGGGCTTGCAACGCGTTTTCTGGGGCCCGGGTTTTCAGTCTTCTCCCAAGCCGGCAAGGGATATATTTAAGATTGCTCGGAAAAATCGAACCCGGAGGGTCCAGTTGCATGTGGGGCTGCGTAAAGGCTCCCCTGGGGAGTTCACTTGTATCCAAAGCCTTCCTTTGGGGGCACTTTTGGATGGTCCTAAGGGGCTCGCAACGCATTTCCTGGGGCCTGATTTTTCAGTCGTCATTGATGCCGGCTAGGGCTATGTTTAGGAATGCTCGGAAACAGCGAACCCGGAGGGTCCAGTTGCATGTGGGGCTGCGTAAAGGCTCCCCTGGGGAGTTCACTTGTACCCAAAGCCTTCCTTTGGTGACACTTTTGGATGGTCCAAAGGGGCTTGCAACGCTTTTTCTGGGGCTCGGGTTTTCAGTCTTCTCCAATGCCGGCTGGGGATATATTTAGGGTTGCTCGGAAAAATCGAACCCAAAGGGTCCAGTTGCATGTGGGGCTGCGTAAAGGCTCCCCTGGGGAGTTCACTTGTACCCAAAGCCTTCCTTTGGTGATACTTTTGGATGGTCCAAAGGGGCTTGCAACGCGTTTTCTGGGGCCCGGGTTTTCAGTCTTCTCCCATGCCGGCTAGTGATATATTTAGGGTTGCTCGGAAAAATCGAACCCGGAGGGTCCAGTTGCATGTGGGGCTGCGTAAAGGCTCCCCTGGGGAGTTCACTTGTACCCAAAGCCTTCCTTTGGGGGCACTTTTGGATGGACGAAAAGGGCTCGCAACGCATTTCCTGGGGTCTGATTTTTCAGTCGACTTCGATGCCGGCTAGGGCTATGTTTAGGGATGCTCGGAAACATCGATCCCGGAGGGTCCAGTTGCATGTGGGGCTGCATAAAGGCTCCCCTGGGGAGATCACTTGTACCCAAAGCCTTCCTTTGGGGGCACTTTTGGATGGGCGAAAAGGGCTCGTAACGCATTTCCTGGGGCCTGATTTTTCAGTCATCTTCGATGCCGGCTAGGGCTATGTTTAGGGATGCTCGGAATCAGCGAACCCGGAGGGTCCAGTTGCATGTGGGGCTGCGTAAAGGCTCCCCTGGGGAGTTCACTTGTACCCAAAGCCTTCCTTTGGGGGCACTTTTGGATGGGCAAAAAGGGCTCGCAACGCATTTCCTGGGTCCTGATTTTTCACTCGTCTCCGATGCCGTCTAGGACTATGTTTAGGGATGCTCGGAAACAGCGAACCCGGAGGGTCCAGTTGCATGTGGGGCTGCGTAAAGGCTCCCCCGGGGAGTTCTCTTGTACCAAAAGTCTTCCTTTGCGGGCCATTTTGGATGGGTGAAAAGGGCTCGCAACGCATTTCCTGGGGCCTGATTTTTCAGTCGTCTCCGATGACGGCTAGGGCTACGTTTAGGTTTGCTCAGGAACAGCCAACCCGGAGGGTCCAGTTGCATGTGGGGCTGCGTAAAGGCTCCCCTGGGGAGTTCTCTTGTACCCAAAGCCTTCCTTTGGGGGAACTTTTGGATGGGCGAAAATGGCTTGCAACGCATTTCCTGGGGCCTGATTTTTCAGTCGTCATCGATGCCGGCTAGGGCTATGTTTAGGGATGCTCGGAAACAGCGAACCCGGAGGGTCCAGTTGCATGTGGGGCTGCGTAAAGGCTCCCCTGGGGAGTTCAACTGTACCCAAAGCCTTCCTTTGGGGGCACTTTTGGATGGGCAAAAAGGGCTCGCAACGCATTTCCTGGGTCCTGATTTTTCACTCGTCTCCGATGCCGTCTAGGACTATGTTTAGGGATGCTCGGAAACAGCGAACCCGGAGGGTCCAGTTGCATGTGGGGCTGCATAAAGGCTCCCCTGGGGAGTTCTCTTGTACCAAAAGTCTTCCTTTGCGGGCCATTTTGGATGGGCGAAAAGGCCTCGGAACGCATTTCCTGGGGCCTGATTTTTCAGTCGTCTCCGATGACGGCTAGGGCTACGTTTAGGTTTGCTCATGAACAGCGAACCCGGAGGGTCCAGTTGCATGTGGGGCTGCGTAAAGGCTCCCCTGGGGAGTTCACTTGTACCCAAAGCCTTCCTTTGGTGACACTTTTGGATGGTCCAAAGTGGCTTGAAACGCGTTTTCTGGGGCCCGGGTTTTCAGTCTTCTCCCATGCCGGCTAGGGATATATTTAGGGTTGCTCGGAAAAATCGAACCCGGAGGGTCCAGTTGCATGTGGGGCTGCGTAAAGGCTCCCCTGGGGAGTTCACTTGTACCCAAAGCCTTCCTTTGGTGACACTTTTGGATGGTCCAAAGTGGCTCGCAACGCATTTCCTGGGGCCTGATTTTTAACTTGTCTTTGATGCCGGCTAGGGCTATGTTTAGGGATGCTCGGAAAGAGCGAACCCGGAGGGTCCAGTTGCATGTGGGGCTGCCTAAAGGCTCCCCTGGGGAGTTCACTTGTACCCAAAGCCTTTCTTTGGTGACACTTTTGGATGGTCCAAAGGGGCTTGCAACGCGTTTTCTGTGGCCCGGGTTTTCAGTCTTCTCCCAAGCCGGCAAGGGATATATTTAGGATTGCTCGGAAAAATCGAACCCGGAGGGTCCAGTTGCATGTGTGGCTGCGTAAAGGCTCCCCTGGGGAGTTCACTTGTATCCAAAGCCTTCCTTTGGGGGCACTTTTGGATGGTCCTAAGGGGCTCGCAACGCATTTCCTGGGGCCTGATTTTTCAGTCGTCATCGATGCCGGCTAGGGCTATGTTTAGGAATGCTCGGAAACAGCGAACCCGGAGGGTCCAGTTGCATGTGGGGCTGCGTAAAGGCTCCCCTGGGGAGTTCACTTGTACCCAAAGCCTTCCTTTGGGGGCACTTTTGGATCGTCCAAAGAGGCTTGCAACGCTTTTTCTGGGGCTCGGGTTTTCAGTCTTCTCCCATGCCGGCTAGGGATATATTTAGGGTTGCTCGGAAAAATCGAACCCAAAGGGTCCAGTTGCATGTGGGGCTGCGTAAAGGCTCCCCTGTGGAATTCTCTTGTACCCAAAGCCTTCCTTTGGGGGCACTTTTGGATGGGCGAAAAGGCCTCGGAACGCATTTCCTGGGGCCTGATTTTTCACTCGTCTCCGATGACGGCTAGGGCTACGTTTAGGTTTGCTCATGAACAGCGAACACGGAGGGTCCAGTTGCATGTGGGGCTGCGTAAAGGCTCCCCTGGGGAGATCACTTGTACCCAAAGCCTTCCTTTGGGGGCACGTTTGGATGGTCCAAAGGGGCTCGCAACGCATTTCCGTGGGCCTGATTTTTCACTCGTCTCCGATGACGGCAAGGGCTACGTTTAGGTTTGCTCAGGGATAGAGAACCCGGAGGGTCCAGTTGCATGTGGGGCTGCGTAAAGGCTCCCCTTGGGAGTTGACTTGTACCCAAAGCCTTCCTTTGGGGGCACTTTTGGATGGGCGAAAAGGGATTGCAACGCATTTCCTGGGGCCTGATTTTTCAGTCGTCTCCGATGACGGCTAGGGCTATGTTTAGGGATGCTCGGAAACAGCGAACCCGGAGGGTCCAGTTGCATGTGGGGCTTCGTAAAGGCTCCCCTGGGGAGATCACTTGTACCCAAAGCCTTCCTTTGGGGGCACTTTTGGATGGTCCAAAGGGGCTCGCAACGCATTTCCTGGGGCCTGATTTTTCAGTCGTCTCCGATGCCGGTTAGGGCTATGTTTAGGGATACTCGGAAACAGCGAACGGGGAGGGTCCAGTTGCATGTGGGGCTGCGTAAAGGCCCCCCTGGGGAGTTCTCTTGTACCCAAAGCCTTCCTTTGGGGGCACTTTTGGATGGGCGAAAAGGCCTCGGAACACATTTCCTGGGGCTTGATTTTTCAGTCGTCTTCGATGCCAGCTAGGGCTATTTTTAGGGATGCTCGGAAACAGCGAACCCGGAGGGTCCAGTTGCATGTGGGGCTGCGTAAAGGCTCCCCTGGGGAGTTCACTTGTACCCAAAGCCTTCCTTTGGTGATACTTTTCCATGGTCCAAAGGGGCTTGCAACGTGTTTTCTGGGGCCCGGATTTTCAGTCTTCTCCGATGCCGGCTTGTGATATATTTAGGTTTGCTTGGAAAAATCGAACCCGGAGGGTCCAGTTGCATGTGGGGCTGCGTAAAGGCTCCCCTGGGGAGTTCACTTGTACCCAAAGCCTTCGTTTGGGGGCACTTTTGGATGGACGAAAAGGGCTCGCAACGCATTTCCTGGGGCCTGATTTTTCAGTCGTCTCCGATGACGGCTAGGGCTACGTTTAGGTTTGCTCATGAACAGCGAACCCGGAGGGTCCAGTTGCATGTGGGGCTGCGTAAAGGCTCCCCTGGGGAGTTCTCTTGTACCCAAAGCCTTCCTTTGGTGACAATTTTGGATGGTCCAAAGGGGCTTGCGATGCGTTTTCTGGGGCTCGGGTTTTCAGTCTTCTCCTATCCGGCTAGGGATATATTTAGGGTTGCTCGGAAAAATCGAACCCGAAGGGTCCAGTTGCATGTGGGGCTGCGTAAAGGCTCCCCTGGGGAGTTCACTTGTACCCAAAGCCTTCCTTTGGGGGCACTTTTGGATGGACGAAAAGGGCTCGCAACGCATTTCCTGGGGCCTGATTTTTCAGTCGTCATCGATGCCGGCTAGGGCTATGTTTAGGGATGCTCGGAAAAATTGAAACCGGAGGGTCCAGTTGCATGTGGGGCTGCGTAAAGGCTCCCCTGGGGAGTTCTCTTGTACCCAAAGCCTTCCTTTGGGGGCACTTTTGGATGTGCGAAAAGGGATTGCAACGCATTTCCTGGGGCCTGATTTTTCAGTCGTCTTCGATGCCGTATAGGACTATGTTTAGGGATGCTCGGAAACAGCGAACCCGGAGGGTCCAGTTGCATGTGGGGCTGCGTAAAGGCTCCCCTGGGGAGTTCTCTTGTACCCAAAGCCTTCCTTTGGGGGCACTTTTGGATGGACGAAAAGGCCTCGGAACGCATTTCCTGGGGCTTGATTTTTCAGTCGTCTTCGATGCCGGCTAGGGCTATGTTTAGGGATGCTCGGAAACAGCGAACCCGGAGGGTCCAGTTGCATGTGGGGCTGCGTAAAGGCTCCCCTGGGGAGTTCACTTGTACCCAAAGCCTTCCTTTGGTGATACTTTTCCATGGTCCAAAGGGGCTTGCAACGCGTTTTCTGGGGCCCGGGTTTTCAGTCTTCTCCCATGCCGGCTAGTGATATATTTAGGTTTGCTCGGAAAAATCGAACCCGGAGGGTCCAGTTGCATGTGGGGCTGTGTAAAGGCTCCCCTGGGGAGTTCACTTGTATCCAAAGCCTTCCTTTGGGGGCTCTTTTGGATGGTCCTAAGGGGCTCGCAACGCATTTCCTGGGGCCTGATTTTTCAGTCGTCATCGATGCCGGCTAGGGCTATGTTTAGGGATGCTCGGAAACAGCGAACCCGGAGGGTCCAGTTGCATGTGGGGCTGCGTAAAGGCTCCCCTGGGGAGATCACTTGTACCCAAAGCCTTCCTTTGGGGGCACTTTTGGATGGGCGAAAAGGCCTCGCAACGCATTTCCTGGGGCCTTATTTTTCAGTCGTCTTCTTTGCCGGCTAGGGCAATGTTTAGGGATGCTCGGAAACAGCGAACCCGGAGGGTCCAGTTGCATGTGGGGCTGCGTAAAGGCTCCCCTGGGGAGTTCACTTGTACCCAAAGCCTTCCTTTGGGGGCACTTTTGGATGGGCGACAAGGGCTTGCAACGCATTTCCTAGAGCCTGATTTTTCACTCGTCTGCGATGCCGGCTAGGGATATGTTTAGGGATGCTCGGAAACAGCGAACCCGGAGGGTCCAGTTGCATGTGGGGCTGCGTAAAGGCTCCCCTGGGGAGTTCACTTGTACCCAAAGCCTTCCTTTGGTGATACTTTTGGATGGTCCAAAAGGGCTTGCAACGCGTTTTCTGGGGCCCGGATTTTCAGTCTTCTCCCATGCCGGCTAGGTATATATTTAGGGTTGCTCGGAAAAATCGAACCCGAAGGGTCCAGTTGCATGTGGGGCTGCGTAAAGGCTCCCCTGGGGAGATCACTTGTACCCAAAGCCTTCCTTTGGGGGCACTTTTGGATGGGCGAAAAGGCCTCGGAACGCATTTCCTGGGGCTTGATTTTTCAGTCGTCTTCGATGCCAGCTAGGGCTATGTTTAGGGATGCTCGGAAACAGCGAACCCGGAGGGTCCAGTTGCATGTGGGGCTGCGTAAAGGCTCCCCTGGGGAGTTCACTTGTACCCAAAGCCTTCCTTTGGTGATACTTTTCCATGGTCCAAAGGGGCTTGCAACGTGTTTTCTGGGGCCCGGATTTTCAGTCTTCTCCCATGCCGGCTTGTGATATATTTAGGTTTGCTTGGAAAAATCGAACCCGGAGGGTCCAGTTGCATGTGGGGCTGCGTAAAGGCTCCCCTGGGGAGTTCACTTGTACCCAAAGCCTTCCTTTGGGGGCACTTTTGGGTGGTCCAAAGGGGCTCGCAACGCATTTCCTGGGGCCTGATTTTTCAGTCGTCTCCGATGACGGCTAGGGCTACGTTTAGGTTTGCTCATGAACAGCGAACCCGGAGGGTCCAGTTGCATGTGGGGCTGCGTAAAGGCTCCCCTGGGGAGTTCTCTTGTACCCAAAGCCTTCCTTTGGTGACACTTTTGGATGGTCCAAAGGGGCTTGCGATGCGTTTTCTGGGGCTCGGGTTTTCAGTCTTCTCCTATGCCGGCTAGGGATATATTTAGGGTTGCTCGGAAAAATCGAACCCGAAGGGTCCAGTTGCATGTGGGGCTGCGTAAAGGCTCCCCTGGGGAGTTCACTTGTACCCAAAGCCTTCGTTTGGGGGCACTTTTGGATGGACGAAAAGGGCTCGCAACGCATTTCCTGGGGCCTGATTTTTCAGTCGTCATCGATGCCGGCTAGGGCTATGTTTAGGGATGCTCGGAAACAGCGAACCCGGAGGGTCCAGTTGCATGTGGGGCTGCGTAAAGGCTCCCCTGGGGAGTTCTCTTGTACCCAAAGCCTTCGTTTGGGGGCACTTTTGGATGTGCGAAAAGGGATTGCAACGCATTTCCTAGAGCCTGATTTTTCAGTCGTCTTCGATGCCGGCTAGGGATATGTTTAGGGATGCTCGGAAACAGCGAACCCGGAGGGTCCAGTTGCATGTGGGGCTGCGTAAAGGCTCCCCTGGGGAGTTCTCTTGTACCCAAAGCCTTCCTTTGGGGGCACATTTGGATGGGCGAAAAGGCCTCGGAACGCATTTCCTGGGGCTTGATTTTTCAGTCGTCTTCGATGCCGGCTAGGGCTATGTTTACGGATGCTCGGAAACAGCGAACCCGGAGGGTCCAGTTGCATGTGGGGCTGCGTAAAGGCTCCCCTGGGGAGTTCACTTGTACCCAAAGCCTTCCTTTGGTGATACTTTTCCATGGTCCAAAGGGGCTTGCAACGCGTTTTCTGGGGCCCGGGTTTTCAGTCTTCTCCCATGCCGGCTAGTGATATATTTAGGTTTGCTCGGAAAAATCGAACCCGGAGGGTCCAGTTGCATGTGGGGCTGTGTAAAGGCTCCCCTGGGGAGTTCACTTGTATCCAAAGCCTTCCTTTGGGGTCACTTTTGGATGGTCCTAAGGGGCTCGCAACGCATTTCCTGGGGCCTGATTTTTCAGTCGTCATCGATGCCGGCTAGGGCTATGTTTAGGGATGCTCGGAAACAGCGAACCCGGAGGGTCCAGTTGCATGTGGGGCTGCGTAAAGGCTCCCCTGGGGAGATCACTTGTACCCAAAGCCTTCCTTTGGGGGCACTTTTGGATGGGCGAAAAGGCCTCGCAACGCATTTCCTGGGGCCTTATTTTTCAGTCGTCTTCTTTGCCGGCTAGGGCAATGTTTAGGGATGCTCGGAAACAGCGAACCCGGAGGGTCCAGTTGCATGTGGGGCTGCGTAAAGGCTCCCCTGGGGAGTTCACTTGTACCCAAAGCCTTCCTTTGGGGGCACTTTTGGATGGGCGAAAACGCCTCGCAACGCATTTCCTAGAGCCTGATTTTTCAGTCGTCTTCGATGCCGTCTAGGACTATGTTTAGGGATGCTCGGAAACAGCGAACCCGGAGGGTCCAGTTGCATGTGGGGCTGCGTAAAGGCTCCCCCGGGGAGTTCTCTTGTACCCAAAGTCTTCCTTTGGGGGCACATTTGGATGGGCGAAAAGGCCTCGGAACGCATTTCCTGGGGCCTGATTTTTCAGTCGTCTCCGATGACGGCTAGGGCTACGTTTAGGTTTGCTCAGGAACAGCGAACCCGGAGGGTCCAGTTGCATGTGGGGCTGCGTAAAGGCTCCCCTGGGGAGTTCTCTTGTACCCAAAGCCTTCCTTTGGGGGCACTTTTGGATGGGCGAAAAGGGCTCGCAACGCATTTCCTGTGGCCTGATTTTTCAGTCGTGTTCGATGCCGGCTAGGGCTATGTTTAGGGATGCTCGGAAACAGCGAACCCGGAGGGTCCAGTTGCATGTGGGGCTGCGTAAAGGCTCCCCTGGGGAGTTCACTTGTACCCAAAGCCTTCCTTTGGTGATACTTTTGGATGGTTCAAAAGGGCTTGCAACGCGTTTTCTGGGGCCCGGATTTTCATTCTTCTCCCATGCCGGCTAGGGATATATTTAGGGTTGCTCGGAAAAATCGAACCCGAAGGGTCCAGTTGCATGTGGGGCTGCGTAAAGGCTCCCCTGGGGAGATCACTTGTACCCAAAGTCTTCCTTTGGGGGCACTTTTGGATGGGCGAAAAGGGCTCGCAACGCATTTCCTGGGACTTGATTTTTCAGTCGTCTTCAATGCCGGCTAGGGCTATGTTTAGGGATGCTCGGAAACAGCGAACCCGGAGGGTCCAGTTGCATGTGGGGCTGCGTAAAGGCTCCCCTGGGGAGTTCACTTGTACCCAAAGCCTTCCTTTGGTGACACTTTTGGATGGTCCAACGGGGCTCGCAACGCGTTTTCTGGGGCCCGGATTTTCAGTCTTCTCCCATGCCGGCTAGTGATATATTTAGGTTTGCTCGGAAAAATCGAACCCGGAGAGTCCAGTTGCATGTGGGGCTGCGTAAAGGCTCCCCTGGGGAGTTCACTTGTACCCAAAGCCTTCCTTTGGGGGCACTTTTGGGTGGTCCAAAGGGGCTCGCAACGCATTTCCTGGGGCCTGATTTTTCAGTCGTCTCCGATGACGGCTAGGGCTACGTTTAGGTTTGCTCATGAACAGCGAACCTGGAGGGTCCAGTTGCATGTGGGGCTGCGTAAAGGCTCCCCTGGGGAGTTCTCTTGTACCCAAAGCCTTCCTTTGGTGACACTTTTGGATGGTCCAAAGGGGCTTGCGATGCGTTTTCTGGGGCTCGGGTTTTCAGTCTTCTCCTATGCCGGCTAGGGATATATTTAGGGTTGCTCGGAAAAATCGAACCCGAAGGGTCCAGTTGCATGTGGGGCTGCGTAAAGGCTCCCCTGGGGAGTTCACTTGTACCCAAAGCCTTCGTTTGGGGGCACTTTTGGATGGACGAAAAGGGCTCGCAACGCATTTCCTGGGGCCTGATTTTTCAGTCGTCATCGATGCCGGCTAGGGCTATGTTTAGGGATGCTCGGAAACAGCGAACCCGGAGGGTCCAGTTGCATGTGGGGCTGCGTAAAGGCTCCCCTGGGGAGTTCTCTTGTACCCAAAGCCTTCCTTTGGGGGCACTTTTGGATGTGCGAAAAGGGATTGCAACGCATTTCCTGGGGCCTGATTTTTCAGTCGTCTTCGATGCCGGCTAGGGATATGTTTAGGGATGCTCGGAAACAGCGAACCCGGAGGGTCCAGTTGCATGTGGGGCTGCGTAAAGGCTCCCCTGGGGAGTTCTCTTGTACCCAAAGCCTTCCTTTGGGGGCACATTTGGATGGGCGAAAAGGCCTCGGAACGCATTTCCTGGGGCTTGATTTTTCAGTCGTCTTCGATGCCGGCTAGGGCTATGTTTAGGGATGCTCGGAAACAGCGAACCCGGAGGGTCCAGTTGCATGTGGGGCTGCGTAAAGGCTCCCCTGGGGAGTTCACTTGTACCCAAAGCCTTCCTTTGGTGATACTTTTCCATGGTCCAAAGGGGCTTGCAACGCGTTTTCTGGGGCCCGGGTTTTCAGTCTTCTCCCATGCCGGCTAGTGATATATTTAGGTTTGCTCGGAAAAATCGAACCCGGAGGGTCCAGTTGCATGTGGGGCTGTGTAAAGGCTCCCCTGGGGAGTTCACTTGTATCCAAAGCCTTCCTTTGGGGGCACTTTTGGATGGTCCTAAGGGGCTCGCAACGCATTTCCTGGGGCCTGATTTTTCAGTCGTCATCGATGCCGGCTAGGGCTATGTTTAGGGATGCTCGGAAACAGCGAACCCGGAGGGTCCAGTTGCATGTGGGGCTGCGTAAAGGCTCCCCTGGGGAGATCACTTGTACCCAAAGCCTTCCTTTGGGGGCACTTTTGGATGGGCGAAAAGGCCTCGCAACGCATTTCCTGGGGCCTTATTTTTCAGTCGTCTTCTTTGCCGGCTAGGGCAATGTTTAGGGATGCTCGGAAACAGCGAACCCGGAGGGTCCAGTTGCATGTGGGGCTGCGTAAAGGCTCCCCTGGGGAGTTCACTTGTACCCAAAGCCTTCCTTTGGGGGCACTTTTGGATGGGCGACAAGGGCTTGCAACGCATTTCCTAGAGCCTGATTTTTCAGTCGTCTTCGATGCCGTCTAGGACTATGTTTAGGGATGCTCGGAAACAGCGAACCCGGAGGGTCCAGTTGCATGTGGGGCTGCGTAAAGGCTCCCCCGGGGAGTTCTCTTGTACCCAAAGTCTTCCTTTGGGGGCACATTTGGATGGGCGAAAAGGCCTCGGAACGCATTTCCTGGGGCCTGATTTTTCAGTCGTCTCCGATGACGGCTAGGGCTACGTTTAGGTTTGCTCAGGAACAGCGAACCCGGAGGGTCCAGTTGCATGTGGGGCTGCGTAAAGGCTCCCCTGGGGAGTTCTCTTGTACCCAAAGCCTTCCTTTGGGGGCACTTTTGGATGTGCGAAAAGGGCTCGCAACGCATTTCCTGTGGCCTGATTTTTCAGTCGTGTTCGATGCCGGCTAGGGCTATGTTTAGGGATGCTCGGAAACAGCGAACCCGGAGGGTCCAGTTGCATGTGGGGCTGCGTAAAGGCTCCCCTGGGGAGTTCACTTGTACCCAAAGCCTTCCTTTGGTGATACTTTTGGATGGTTCAAAAGGGCTTGCAACGCGTTTTCTGGGGCCCGGATTTTCATTCTTCTCCCATGCCGGCTAGGGATATATTTAGGGTTGCTCGGAAAAATCGAACCCGAAGGGTCCAGTTGCATGTGGGGCTGCGTAAAGGCTCCCCTGGGGAGATCACTTGTACCCAAAGTCTTCCTTTGGGGGCACTTTTTGATGGGCGAAAAGGGCTCGCAACGCATTTCCTGGGACTTGCTTTTTCAGTCGTCTTCAATGCCGGCTAGGGCTATGTTTAGGGATGCTCGGAAACAGCGAACCCGGAGGGTCCAGTTGCATGTGGGGCTGCGTAAAGGCTCCCCTGGGGAGTTCACTTGTACCCAAAGCCTTCCTTTGGTGACACTTTTGGATGGTCCAACGGGGCTCGCAACGCGTTTTCTGGGGCCCGGATTTTCAGTCTTCTCCCATGCCGGCTAGTGATATATTTAGGTTTGCTCGGAAAAATCGAACCCGGAGAGTCCAGTTGCATGTGGGGCTGCGTAAAGGCTCCCCTGGGGAGTTCACTTGTACCCAAAGCCTTCCTTTGGGGGCACTTTTGGATGGGCGACAAGGGCTTGCAACGCATTTCCTAGAGCCTGATTTTTCAGTCGTCATCGATGCCGGCTAGGGCTATGTTTAGGGATGCTCGGAAAAATTGAAACCGGAGGGTCCAGTTGCATGCGGGGCTGCGTAAAGGCTCCCCTGGGAACTTCAGATGTACCCAAAGCCTTCCTTTGGGGGCACTTTTGGATGGGTGAAAAGGGCTTGCAACGCATTTCCTGGGGCCTGATTTTTCAGTCGTCTTCAATGCCGCATAGGACTATGTTTAGGGATGCTCGGAAACAGCGAACCCGGAGAGTCCAGTTGCATGTGGGGCTGCGTAAAGGCTCCCCTGGGGAGATCACTTGTACCCAAAGCCTTCCTTTGCGGGCACATTTGGATGGGCGAAAAGGCCTCGGAACGCATTTCCTGGGGCCTGATTTTTCAGTCGTCTCCGATGACGGCTAGGGCTACGTTTAGGTTTGCTCAGGAACAGCGAACCCGGAGGGTCCAGTTGCATGTGGGGCTGCGTAAAGGCTCCCCTGGGGAGTTCACTTGTACCCAAAGCCTTCCTTTGGTGACACTTTTGGATGGTCCAAAGGGGCTTGCAACGCGTTTTCTGGGGCCTGGGTTTTCAGTCTTCTCCCATGCTGGCTAGTGATATATTTAGGGTTACTCGGAAAAATCGAACCCGGAGGGTCCAGTTGCATGTGGGGCTGTGTAAAGGCTCCCCTGGGGAGTTCACTTGTATCCAAAGCCTTCCTTTGGGGGCACTTTTGGATGGTCCTAAGGGGCTCGCAACGCATTTCCTGGGGCCTGATTTTTCAGTCGTCATCGATGCCCGCTAGGGCTATGTTTAGGGATGCTCGGAAACAGCGAACCCGGAGGGTCCAGTTGCATGTGGGGCTGCGTAAAGGCTCCCCTGGGGAGATCACTTGTACCCAAAGCCTTCCTTTGGGGGCACTTTTGGATGGGCGAAAAGGGCTTGCAACGCATTTCCTGGGGCCTGATTTTTCAGTCGTCTTCTTTGCCGGCTAGGGCAATGTTTAGGGATGCTCGGAAACAGCGAACCCGGAGGGTTCAGTTGCATGTGGGGCTGCGTAAAGGCTCCACCGGGGAGTTCTCTTGTACCCAAAGTCTTCCTTTGGGGGCACTTTTGGATGGGCGAAAAGGCCTCGGAACGCATTTCCTGGGGCCTGATTTTTCAGTCGTCTCCGATGACGGCTAGGGCTACGTTTAGGTTTGCTCAGGAACAGCGAACCCGGAGGGTCCAGTTGCATGTGTGGCTGCGTAAAGGCTCCCCTTGGGAGTTCTCTTGTACCCAAAGCGTTCCTTTGGGGGCACATTTGGATGGGCGAAAAGGGCTCGCAACGCATTTCCTGTGGCCTGATTTTTCAGTCGTGTTCGATGCCGGCTAGGGCTATGTTTAGGGATGCTCGGAAACAGCGAACCCGGAGGGTCCAGTTGCATGTGGGGCTGCGTAAAGGCTCCCCTGGGGAGTTCACTTGTACCCAAAGCCTTCCTTTGGTGACACTTTTGGATGGTCCAAAGGGGCTTGCGATGCGTTTTCTGGGGCCTGATTTTTCAGTCGTCTCCGATGACGGCTAGGGATATATTTAGGGTTGCTCGGAAAAATCGAACCCGAAGGGTCCAGTTGCATGTGGGGCTGCGTAAAGGCTCCCCTGGGGAGTTCACTTGTATCCAAAGCCTTCCTTTGGGGGCACTTTTGGATATGCGAAAAGGGCTCGCAACGCATTTCCTGGGGCCTGATTTTTCATTCGTCTTCAATGCCGGCTAGGATTATGTTTAGGGATGCTCGGAAACAGCGAACCCGGAGGGTCCAGTTGCATGTGGGGCTGCGTAAAGGCTCCCCTGGGGAGATCACTTGTACCCAAAGCCTTCCTTTGGTGACACTTTTAGATGGTCCAAAGGGGCTTGCAACGCGTTTTCTGGGGCCTGGGTTTTCAGTCTTCTCCCATGCCGGCTAGTGATATATTTAGGGTTGCTCGGAAAAATCAAACCCGGAGGGTCCAGTTGCATGTGGGGCTGTGTAAAGGCTCCCCTGGGGAGTTCACTTGTATCCAAAGCCTTCCTTTGGGGGCACTTTTGGATGGTCCTAAGGGGCTCGCAACGCATTTCCTGGGGCCTGATTTTTCAGTCGTCATCGATGCCGGCTAGGGCTATGTTTAGGGATGCTCGGAAACAGCGAACCCGGAGGGTCCAGTTGCATGTGGGGCTGCGTAAAGGCTCCCCCGGGGAGTTCTCTTGTACCCAAAGTCTTCCTTTGGGGGCACATTTGGATGGGCGAAAAGGCCTCGGAACGCATTTCCTGGGGCCTGATTTTTCAGTCGTCTCCGATGACGGCTAGGGCTACGTTTAGGTTTGCTCAGGAACAGCGAACCCGGAGGGTCCAGTTGCATGTGCGGCTGCGTAAAGGCTCCCCTTGGGAGTTCTCTTGTACCCAAAGCGTTCCTTTGGGGGCACTTTTGGATGGGCGAAAAGGGCTCGCTACGCATTTCCTGTGGCCTGATTTTTCAGTCGTGTTCGATGCCGGCTAGGGCTATGTTTAGGGATGCTCGGAAACAGCGAACCCGGAGGGTCCAGTTGCATGTGGGGCTGCGTAAAGGCTCCCCTGGGGAGTTCACTTGTACCCAAAGCCTTCCTTTGGTGATACTTTTGGATGGTCCAAAAGGGCTTGCAACGCGTTTTCTGGGGCCCGGATTTTCAGTCTTCTCCCATGCCGGCTAGGGATATATTTAGGGTTGCTCGGAAAAATCGAACCCGAAGGGTCCAGTTGCATGTGGGGCTGCGTAAAGGCTCCCCTGGGGAGATCACTTGTACCCAAAGCCTTCCTTTGGGGGTACTTTTGGATGGTCCTAAGGGGCTCGCAACGCATTTCCTGGGGCCTGATTTTTCAGTCGTCATCGATGCCGGCTAGGGCTATGTTTAGGGATGCTCGGAAACAGCGAACCCGGAGGGTCCAGTTGCATGTGGGGCTGCATAAAGGCTCCCCTGGGAACTTCAGATGTACCCAAAGCCTTCCTTTGGGGGCACTTTTGGATGGGCGAAAAGGGCTTGCAACGCATTTCCTGGGGCCTGATTTTTCAGTCGTCTTCAATGCCGCATAGGACTATGTTTAGGGATGCTCGGAAACAGCGAACCCGGAGGGTCCAGTTGCATGTGGGGCTGCGTAAAGGCTCCCCTGGGGAGATCACTTGTACCCAAAGCCTTCCTTTGCGGGCACATTTGGATGGGCGAAAAGGCCTCGGAACGCATTTCCTGGGGCCTGATTTTTCAGTCGTCTCCGATGACGGCTAGGGCTACGTTTAGGTTTGCTCAGGAACAGCGAACCCGGAGGGTCCAGTTGCATGTGGGGCTGCGTAAAGGCTCCCCTGGGGAGTTCACTTGTACCCAAAGCCTTCCTTTGGTGACACTTTTGGATGGTCCAAAGGGGCTTGCAACGCGTTTTCTGGGGCCTGGGTTTTCAGTCTTCTCCCATGCCGGCTAGTGATATATTTAGGGTTACTCGGAAAAATCGAACCCGGAGGGTCCAGTTGCATGTGGGGCTGTGTAAAGGCTCCCCTGGGGAGTTCACTTGTATCCAAAGCCTTCCTTTGGGGGCACTTTTGGATGGACGAAAAGGGCTCACAACGCATTTCCTGGGGCCTGATTTTTCACATGTCTTCGATGCCGGCTAGGGCTATGTTTAGGGATGCTCGGAAACAGCGAACCCGGAGGGTCCAGTTGCATGTGGGGCTGCGTAAAGGCTCCCCTGGGGAGATCACTTGTACCCAAAGCCTTCCTTTGGGGGCACTTTTGGATGGGCGAAAAGGGCTTGCAACGCATTTCATGAGGCCTGATTTTTCAATCGTCTTCTTTGCCGGCTAGGGCAATGTTTAGGGATGCTCGGAAACAGCGAACCCGGAGGGTCCAGTTGCATGTGGGGCTGCGTAAAGGCTCCCCTGGGGAGTTCACTTGTACCCAAAGCCTTCCTTTGGGGGCACTTTTGGATGGGCGACAAGGGCTTGCAACGCATTTCCTAGAGCCTGATTTTTCAGTCGTCTTCGATGCCGTCTAGGACTATGTTTAGGGATGCTCGGAAACAGCGAACCCGGAGGGTCCAGTTGCATGTGGGGCTGCGTAAAGGCTCCCCCGGGGAGTTCTCTTGTACCCAAAGTCTTCCTTTGGGGGCACATTTGGATGGGCGAAAAGGCCTCGGAATGCATTTCCTGGGGCCTGATTTTTCAGTCGTCTCCGATGACGGCTAGGGCTACGTTTAGGTTTGCTCATGAACAGCGAACCCGGAGGGTCCAGTTGCATGTGGGGCTGCGTAAAGGCTCCCCTGGGGAGTTCTCTTGTACCCAAAGCCTTCCTTTGGGGGCACTTTTGGATGGGCGAAAAGGGCTCGCAACGCATTTCCTGTGGCCTGATTTTTCAGTCGTCATCGATGCCGGCTAGGGCTATGTTTAGGGATGCTCGGAAACAGCGAACCCGGAGGGTCCAGTTGCATGTGGGGCTGCGTAAAGGCTCCCCTGGGGAGTTCACTTGTACCCAAAGCCTTCCTTTGGTGATACTTTTGGATGGTCCAAAGGGGCTTGCAACGCGTTTTCTGGGGCCCGGGTTTTCAGTCTTCTCCCATGCCGGCTAGGGATATATTTAGGTTTGCTCGGAAAAATCGAACCCGGAGGGTCCAGTTGCATGTGGGGCTGCGTAAAGGCTCCCCTGGGGAGATCACTTGTACCCAAAGCCTTCCTTTGGGGGCACTTTTGGATGGACGAAAAGGGCTCGCAACGCATTTCCTGGGGTCTGATTTTTCAGTCGACCTCGATGCCGGCTAGGGCTATGTTTAGGGATGCTCGGAAACAGCGAACCCGGAGGGTCCAGTTGCATGTGGGGCTGCGTAAAGGCTCCCCTGGGGAGTTCACTTGTACCCAAAGCCTTCCTTTGGGGGCACTTTTGAGTGGGCGAAAAGGGCTTGCAACGCATTTCCTGGGGACTGATTTTTCAGTCGTGTTCGATGCCGTCTAGGACTATGTTTAGGGATGCTCGGAAACAGCGAACCCGGAGGGTCCAGTTGCATGTGGGGCTGCGTAAAGGCTCCCCCGAGGAGTTCTCTTGTACCCAAAGCCTTCCTTTGGGGGCACTTTTGGATGGGCGAAAAGGCCTCGGAACGCATTTCCTGGGGCCTGATTTTTCAGTCGTCTCCGATGACGGTTAGGGCTACGTTTAGGGATGCTCGGAAACAGCGAACCCGGAGGGTCCAGTTGCATGTGGGGCTGCGTAAAGGCTCCCCTTGGGAGATCTCTTGTACCCAAAGCGTTCCTTTGGGGGCACATTTGGATGGGCGAAAAGGGCTCGCAACGCATTTCCTGTGGCCTGATTTTTCAGTCGTGTTCGATGCCGGCTAGGGCTATGTTTAGGGATGCTCGGAAACAGCGAACCCGGAGGGTCCAGTTGCATGTGGGGCTGCGTAAAGGCTCCCCTGGGGAGTTCACTTGTACCCAAAGCCTTCCTTTGGTGACACTTTTGGATGGTCCAAAGGGGCTTGCGATGCGTTTTCTGGGGCCTGATTTTTCAGTCGTCTCCGATGACGGCTAGGGATATATTTAGGGTTGCTCGGAAAAATCGAACCCGAAGGGTCCAGTTGCATGTGGGGCTGCGTAAAGGCTCCCCTGGGGAGTTCACTTGTACCCAAAGCCTTCCTTTGGGGGCACTTTTGGATATGCGAAAAGGGCTCGCAACGCATTTCCTGGGTCCTGATTTTTCAGTCGTCTTCAATGCCGGCTAGGACTATGTTTAGGGATGCTCGGAAACAGCGAACCCGGAGGGTCCAGTTGCATGTGGGGCTGCGTAAAGGCTCCCCTGGGGAGATCACTTGTACCCAAAGCCTTCCTTTGGTGACACTTTTAGATGGTCCAAAGGGGCTTGCAACGCGTTTTCTGGGGCCTGGGTTTTCAGTCTTCTCCCATGCCGGCTAGTGATATATTTAGGGTTGCTCGGAAAAATCAAACCCGGAGGGACAAGTTGCATGTGGGGCTGTGTAAAGGCTCCCCTGGGGAGTTCACTTGTATCCAAAGCCTTCCTTTGGGGGCACATTTGGATGGGCGAAAAGGCCTCGGAACGCATTTCCTGGGGCCTGATTTTTCAGTCGTCTCCGATGACGGCTAGGGCTACGTTTAGGTTTGCTCATGAACAGCGAACCCGGAGGGTCCAGTTGCATGTGGGGCTGCGTAAAGGCTCCCCTGGGGAGATCACTTGTACCCAAAGCCTTCCTTTGGTGACACTTTTAGATGGTCCAAAGGGGCTTGCAACGCGTTTTCTGGGGCCTGGGTTTTCAGTCTTCTCCCATGCCGGCTAGTGATATATTTAGGGTTGCTCGGAAAAATCAAACCCGGAGGGTCCAGTTGCATGTGGGGCTGCGTAAAGGCTCCCCTGGGGAGATCACTTGTACCCAAAGCCTTCCTTTGCGGGCACATTTGGATGGGCGAAAAGGCCTCGGAACGCATTTCCTGGGGCCTGATTTTTCAGTCGTCTCCGATGACGGCTAGGGCTACGTTTAGGTTTGCTCATGAACAGCGAACCCGGAGGGTCCAGTTGCATGTGGGGCTGCGTAAAGGCTCCCCTGGGGAGTTCACTTGTACCCAAAGCCTTCCTTTGGTGACACTTTTGGATGGTCCAAAGGGGCTTGCAACGCGTTTTCTGGGGCCTGGGTTTTCAGTCTTCTCCCATGCCGGCTAGTGATATATTTAGGGTTACTCGGAAAAATCGAACCCGGAGGGTCCAGTTGCATGTGGGGCTGTGTAAAGGCTCCCCTGGGGAGTTCACTTGTACCCAAAGCCTTCCTTTGGGGGCACTTTTGGATGGTCCTAAGGGGCTCGCAACGCATTTCCTGGGGCCTGATTTTTCAGTCGTCATCGATGCCCGCTAGGGCTATGTTTAGGGATGCTCGGAAACAGCGAACCCGGAGGGTCCAGTTGCATGTGGGGCTGCGTAAAGGCTCCCCTGGGGAGTTCACTTGTACCCAAAGCCTTCCTTTGGGGGCACTTTTGGATGGGCGACAAGGGCTTGCAACGCATTTCCTAGAGCCTGATTTTTCAGTCGTCTTCGATGCCGTCTAGGACTATGTTTAGGGATGCTCGGAAACAGCGAACCCGGAGGGTCCAGTTGCATGTGGGGCTGCGTAAAGGCTCCCCCGGGGAGTTCTCTTGTACCCAAAGTCTTCCTTTGGGGGCACATTTGGATGGGCGAAAAGGCCTCGGAATGCATTTCCTGGGGCCTGATTTTTCAGTCGTCTCCGATGACGGCTAGGGCTACGTTTAGGTTTGCTCATGAACAGCGAACCCGGAGGGTCCAGTTGCATGTGGGGCTGCGTAAAGGCTCCCCTGGGGAGTTCTCTTGTACCCAAAGCCTTCCTTTGGGGGCACTTTTGGATGGGCGAAAAGGGCTCGCAACGCATTTCCTGTGGCCTGATTTTTCAGTCGTCATCGATGCCGGCTAGGGCTATGTTTAGGGATGCTCGGAAACAGCGAACCCGGAGGGTCCAGTTGCATGTGGGGCTGCGTAAAGGCTCCCCTGGGGAGTTCACTTGTACCCAAAGCCTTCCTTTGGTGATACTTTTGGATGGTCCAAAGGGGATTGCAACGCGTTTTCTGGGGCCCGGGTTTTCAGTCTTCTCCCATGCCGGCTAGGGATATATTTAGGTTTGCTCGGAAAAATCGAACCCGGAGGGTCCAGTTGCATGTGGGGCTGCGTAAAGGCTCCCCTGGGGAGTTCACTTGTACCCAAAGCCTTCCTTTGGGGGCACTTTTGGATGGACGAAAAGGGCTCGCAACGCATTTCCTGGGGTCTGATTTTTCAGTCGACCTCGATGCCGGCTAGGGCTATGTTTAGGGATGCTCGGAAACAGCGATCCCGGAGGGTCCAGTTGCATGTGGGGCTGCGTAAAGGCTCCCCTGGGGAGTTCACTTGTACCCAAAGCCTTCCTTTGGGGGCACTTTTGGATGGGCGAAAAGGGCTTGCAACGCATTTCCTGGGGACTGATTTTTCAGTCGTGTTCGATGCCGTCTAGGACTATGTTTAGGGATGCTCGGAAACAGCGAACCCGGAGGGTCCAGTTGCATGTGGGGCTGCGTAAAGGCTCCCCCGAGGAGTTCTCTTGTACCCAAAGCCTTCCTTTGGGGGCACTTTTGGATGGGCGAAAAAGCCTCGGAACGCATTTCCTGGGGCCTGATTTTTCAGTCGTCTCCGATGACGGCTAGGGCTACGTTTAGGGATGCTCGGAAACAGCGAACCCGGAGGGTCCAGTTGCATGTGGGGCTGCGTAAAGGCTCCCCTTGGGAGTTCTCTTGTACCCAAAGCGTTCCTTTGGGGGCACATTTGGATGGGCGAAAAGGGCTCGCAACGCATTTCCTGTGGCCTGATTTTTCAGTCGTGTTCGATGCCGGCTAGGGCTATGTTTAGTGATGCTCGGAAACAGCGAACCCGGAGGGTCCAGTTGCATGTGGGGCTGCGTAAAGGCTCCCCTGGGGAGTTCACTTGTACCCAAAGCCTTCCTTTGGTGACACTTTTGGATGGTCCAAAGGGGCTTGCGATGCGTTTTCTGGGGCCTGATTTTTCAGTCGTCTCCGATGACGGCTAGGGATATATTTAGGGTTGCTCGGAAAAATCGAACCCGAAGGGTCCAGTTGCATGTGGGGCTGCGTAAAGGCTCCCCTGGGGAGTTCACTTGTACCCAAAGCCTTCCTTTGGGGGCACTTTTGGATATGCGAAAAGGGCTCGCAACGCATTTCCTGGGGCCTGATTTTTCAGTCGTCTTCAATGCCGGCTAGGACTATTTTTAGGGATGCTCGGAAACAGCGAACCCGGAGGGTCCAGTTGCATGTGGGGCTGCGTAAAGGCTCCCCTGGGGAGATCACTTGTACCCAAAGCCTTCCTTTGGTGACACTTTTAGATGGTCCAAAGGGGCTTGCAACGCGTTTTCTGGGGCCTGGGTTTTCAGTCTTCTCCCATGACGGCTAGTGATATATTTAGGGTTGCTCGGAAAAATCAAACCCGGAGGGTCCAGTTGCATGTGGGGCTGTGTAAAGGCTCCCCTGGGGAGTTCACTTGTACCCAAAGCCTTCCTTTGGGGGCACTTTTGGATGGGCGACAAGGGCTTGCAACGCATTTCCTAGAGCCTGATTTTTCAGTCGTCTTCGATGCCGTCTAGGACTATGTTTAGGGATGCTCGGAAACAGCGAACCCGGAGGGTCCAGTTGCATGTGGGGCTGCGTAAAGGCTCCCCCGGGGAGTTCTCTTGTACCCAAAGTCTTCCTTTGGGGGCACATTTGGATGGGCGAAAAGGCCTCGGAACGCATTTCCTGGGGCCTGATTTTTCAGTCGTCTCCGATGACGGCTAGGGCTACGTTTAGGTTTGCTCAGGAACAGCGAACCCGGAGGGTCCAGTTGCATGTGCGGCTGCGTAAAGGCTCCCCTTGGGAGTTCTCTTGTACCCAAAGCGTTCCTTTGGGGGCACTTTTGGATGGGCGAAAAGGGCTCGCAACGCATTTCATGAGGCCTGATTTTTCAGTCGTGTTCGATGCCGGCTAGGGCTATGTTTAGGGATGCTCGGAAACAGCGAACCCGGAGGGTCCAGTTGCATGTGGGGCTGCGTAAAGGCTCCCCTGGGGAGTTCACTTGTACCCAAAGCCTTCCTTTGGTGATACTTTTGGATGGTCCAAAAGGGCTTGCAACGCGTTTTCTGGGGCCCGGATTTTCAGTCTTCTCCCATGCCGGCTAGGGATATATTTAAGGTTACTCGGAAAAATCGAACCCGAAGGGTCCAGTTGCATGTGGGGCTGCGTAAAGGCTCCCCTGGGGAGATCACTTGTACCCAAAGCCTTCCTTTGGGGGTACTTTTGGATGGTCCTAAGGGTCTCGCAACGCATTTCCTGGGGCCTGATTTTTCAGTCGTCATCGATGCCGGCTAGGGCTATGTTTAGGGATGCTCGGAAACAGCGAACCCGGAGGGTCCAGTTGCATGTGGGGCTGCGTAAAGGCTCCCCTGGGAACTTCAGATGTACCCAAAGCCTTCCTTTGGGGGCACTTTTGGATGGGCGAAAACGCCTCGCAACGCATTTCCTGGGGCCTGATTTTTCAGTCGTCTTCAATGCCGCATAGGACTATGTTTAGGGATGCTCGGAAACAGCGAACCCGGAGGGTCCAGTTGCATGTGGGGCTGCGTAAAGGCTCCCCTGGGGAGATCACTTGTACCCAAAGCCTTCCTTTGCGGGCACATTTGGATGGGCGAAAAGGCCTCGGAACGCATTTCCTGGGGCCTGATTTTTCAGTCGTCTCCGATGACGGCTAGGGCTACGTTTAGGTTTGCTCAGGAACAGCGAACCCGGAGGGTCCAGTTGCATGTGGGGCTGCGTAAAGGCTCCCCTGGGGAGTTCACTTGTACCCAAAGCCTTCCTTTGGTGACACTTTTGGATGGTCCAAAGGGGCTTGCAACGCGTTTTCTGGGGCCTGGGTTTTCAGTCTTCTCCCATGCCGGCTAGTGATATATTTAGGGTTACTCGGAAAAATCGAACCCGGAGGGTCCAGTTGCATGTGGGGCTGTGTAAAGGCTCCCCTGGGGAGTTCACTTGTACCCAAAGCCTTCCTTTGGGGGCACTTTTGGATGGTCCTAAGGGGCTCGCAACGCATTTCCTGGGGCCTGATTTTTCAGTCGTCATCGATGCCCGCTAGGGCTATGTTTAGGGATGCTCGGAAACAGCGAACCCGGAGGGTCCAGTTGCATGTGGGGCTGCGTAAAGGCTCCCCTGGGGAGATCACTTGTACCCAAAGCCTTCCTTTGGGGGCACTTTTGGATGGGCGAAAAGGGCTTGCAACGCATTTCATGGGGCCTGATTTTTCAGTCGTCTTCTTTGCCGGCTAGGGCAATGTTTAGGGATGCTCGGAAACAGCGAACCCGGAGGGTCCAGTTGCATGTGGGGCTGCGTAAAGGCTCCCCTGGGGAGTTCACTTGTACCCAAAGCCTTCCTTTGGGGGCACTTTTGGATGGGCGACAAGGGCTTGCAACGCATTTCCTAGAGCCTGATTTTTCAGTCGTCTTCGATGCCGTCTAGGACTATGTTTAGGGATGCTCGGAAACAGCGAACCCGGAGGGTCCAGTTGCATGTGGGGCTGCGTAAAGGCTCCCCCGGGGAGTTCTCTTGTACCCAAAGTCTTCCTTTGGGGGCACATTTGGATGGGCGAAAAGGCCTCGGAATGCATTTCCTGGGGCCTGATTTTTCAGTCGTCTCCGATGACGGCTAGGGCTACGTTTAGGTTTGCTCAGTAACAGCGAACCCGGAGGGTCCAGTTGCATGTGGGGCTGCGTAAAGGCTCCCCTGGGGAGTTCTCTTGTACCCAAAGCCTTCCTTTGGGGGCACTTTTGGATGGGCGAAAAGGGCTCGCAACGCATTTCCTGTGGCCTGATTTTTCAGTCGTCATCGATGCCGGCTAGGGCTATGTTTAGGGATGCTCGGAAACAGTGAACCCGGAGGGTCCAGTTGCATGTGGGGCTGCGTAAAGGCTCCCCTGGGGAGTTCACTTGTACCCAAAGCCTTCCTTTGGGGGCACTTTTGGATGGTCCAAAGGGGCTTGCAACGCGTTTTCTGGGGCCCGGGTTTTCAGTCTTCTCCCATGCCGGCTAGGGATATATTTAGGTTTGCTCGGAAAAATCGAACCCGGAGGGTCCAGTTGCATGTGGGGCTGCGTAAAGGCTCCCCTGGGGAGTTCACTTGTACCCAAAGCCTTCCTTTGGGGGCACTTTTGGATGGACGAAAAGGGCTCGCAACGCATTTCCTGGGGTCTGATTTTTCAGTCGACCTCGATGCCGGCTAGGGCTATGTTTAGGGATGCTCGGAAACAGCGAACCCGGAGGGTCCAGTTGCATGTGGGGCTGCGTAAAGGCTCCCCTGGGGAGTTCACTTGTACCCAAAGCCTTCCTTTGGGGGCACTTTTGGATGGGCGAAAAGGGCTTGCAACACATTTCCTGGGGACTGATTTTTCAGTCGTGTTCGATGCCGTCTAGGACTATGTTTAGGGATGCTCGGAAACAGCGAACCCGGAGGGTCCAGTTGCATGTGGGGCTGCGTAAAGGCTCCCCCGAGGAGTTCTCTTGTACCCAAAGCCTTCCTTTGGGGGCACTTTTGGATGGGCGAAAAGGCCTCGGAACGCATTTCCTGGGGCCTGATTTTTCACTCGTCTCCGATGACGGCTAGGGCTACGTTTAGGTTTGCTCAGGAACAGCGAACCCGGAGGGTCCAGTTGCATGTGGGGCTGCGTAAAGGCTCCCCTGGGGAGATCACTTGTACCCAAAGCGTTCCTTTGGGGGCACTTTTGGATGGTCCAAAGGGGCTTGCAACGCATTTCCTGGGGCCTGATTTTTCAGTCGTCTCCGATGACGGCTACGGCTACGTTTAGGTTTGCTCATGAACAGCGAACCCGGAGGGTCCAGTTGCATGTGGGGCTGCGTAAAGGCTCCCCTGGGGAGTTCTCTTGTACCCAAAGCCTTCCTTTGGTGACACTTTTGGATGGTCCAAAGGGGCTTGCAACGCGTTTTCTGGGGCCCGGGTTTTCAGTCTTCTCCCATAACGACTAGTGATATATTTGGATTGCTCGGAAAAATCGAACCCGGAGGGTCCAGTTGCATGTGGGGCTGCGTAAAGGCTCCCCTGGGGAGTTCACTTGTACCCAAAGCCTTCCTTTGGGGGCACTTTTGGATGGACGAAAAGGGCTCGCAACGCATTTCCTGGGGCCTGATTTTTCAGTCGTCTTCGATGCCGGCTAGGGCTATGTTTAGGGATGCTCGGAAACAGCGAACCCGGAGGGTTCAGTTGCATGTGGGGCTGCGTAAAGGCTCCCCCGGGGAGTTCTCTTGTACCCAAAGTCTTCCTTTGGGGGCACATTTGGATGGGCGAAAAGGCCTCGGAACGCATTTCCTGGGGCCTGATTTTTCAGTCGTCTCCGATGACGGCTAGGGCTACGTTTAGGTTTCCTCAGGAACAGCGAACCCGGAGGGTCCAGTTGCATGTGGGGCTGCGTAAAGGCTCCCCTGGGGAGTTCTCTTGTACCCAAAGCGTTCCTTTGGGGGCACTTTTGGATGGGCGAAAAGGGCTCGCAACGCATTTCCTGCGGCCTGATTTTTCAGTCGTGTTCGATGCCGGCTAGGGCTATGTTTAGGGATGCTCGGAAACAGCGAACCCGGAGGGTCCAGTTGCATGTGGGGCTGCGTAAAGGCTCCCCTGGGGAGTTCACTTGTACCCAAAGCCTTCCTTTGGTGACACTTTTGGATGGTCCAAAGGGTCTTGCGATGCGTTTTCTGGGGCCTGATTTTTCAGTCGTCTCCGATGAGGGCTAGGGATATATTTAGGGTTGCTCGGAAAAATCGAACCCGAAGGGTCCAGTTGCATGTGGGGCTGCGTAAAGGCTCCCCTGGGGAGTTCACTTGTACCCAAAGCCTTCCTTTGGGGGCACTTTTGGATGGGCGAAAAGGGCTCGTAACGCATTTCCTGGGGCCTGATTTTTCAGTCGTCTTCAATGCCGGCTAGGGCTATGTTTAGGGATGCTCGGAAACAGCGAACCCGGAGGGTCCAGTTGCATGTGGGGCTGCGTAAAGGCTCCCCTGGGGAGTTCACTTGTACCCAAATCCTTCCTTTGGGGGCACTTTTGGATGGGCGAAAAGGGCTCGGAACGCATTTCCTGGGGCCTGATTTTTCAGTCGTCTCCGATGACGGCTAGGGCTACGTTTAGGTTTGCTCAGGAACAGCGAACCCGGAGGGTCCAGTTGCATGTGGGGCTGCGTAAAGGCTCCCCTGGGGAGTTCACTTGTACCCAAAGCCTTCCTTTGGTGACACTTTTGGATGGTCCAAAGGGGCTTGCAACGCGTTTTCTGGGGCCTGGGTTTTCAGTCTTCTCCCATGGCGGCTAGTGATATATATAGGTTTGCTCGGAAAAATCGAACCCGGAGGGTCCAGTTGCATGTGGGGCTGCGTAAAGGCTCCCCTGGGGAGTTCACTTGTACCCAAAGCCTTCCTTTGGGGGCACTTTTGGATGGACGAAAAGGGCTCGCAACGCATTTCCTGGGGTCTGATTTTTCAGTCGACCTCGATGCCGGCTAGGGCTATGTTTAGGGATGCTCGGAAACAGCGAACCCGGAGGGTCCAGTTGCATGTGGGGCTGCGTAAAGGCTCCCCTGGGGAGTTCACTTGTACCCAAAGCCTTCCTTTGGGGGCACTTTTGGATGGGCGAAAAGGGCTTGCAACGCATTTCCTGGGGACTGATTTTTCAGTCGTGTTCGATGCCGTCTAGGACTATGTTTAGGGATGCTCGGAAACAGCGAACCCGGAGGGTCCAGTTGCATGTGGGGCTGCGTAAAGGCTCCCCCGAGGAGTTCTCTTGTACCCAAAGCCTTCCTTTGGGGGCACTTTTGGATGGGCGAAAAGGCCTCGGAACGCATTTCCTGGGGCCTGATTTTTCACTCGTCTCCGATGACGGCTAGGGCTACGTTTAGGTTTGCTCAGGAACAGCGAACCCGGAGGGTCCAGTTGCATGTGGGGCTGCGTAAAGGCTCCCCTGGGGAGATCACTTGTACCCAAAGCCTTCCTTTGGTGACACTTTTAGATGGTCCAAAGGGGCTTGCAACGCGTTTTCTGGGGCCTGGGTTTTCAGTCTTCTCCCATGCCGGCTAGTGATATATTTAGGGTTGCTCGGAAAAATCAAACCCGGAGGGTCCAGTTGCATGTGGGGCTGCGTAAAGGCTCCCCTGGGGAGATCACTTGTACCCAAAGCCTTCCTTTGCGGGCACATTTGGATGGGCGAAAAGGCCTCGGAACGCATTTCCTGGGGCCTGATTTTTCAGTCGTCTCCGATGACGGCTAGGGCTACGTTTAGGTTTGCTCATGAACAGCGAACCCGGAGGGTCCAGTTGCATGTGGGGCTGCGTAAAGGCTCCCCTGGGGAGTTCACTTGTACCCAAAGCCTTCCTTTGGTGACACTTTTGGATGGTCCAAAGGGGCTTGCAACGCGTTTTCTGGGGCCTGGGTTTTCAGTCTTCTCCCATGCCGGCTAGTGATATATTTAGGGTTACTCGGAAAAATCGAACCCGGAGGGTCCAGTTGCATGTGGGGCTGTGTAAAGGCTCCCCTGGGGAGTTCACTTGTACCCAAAGCCTTCCTTTGGGGGCACTTTTGGATGGTCCTAAGGGGCTCGCAACGCATTTCCTGGGGCCTGATTTTTCAGTCGTCATCGATGCCCGCTAGGGCTATGTTTAGGGATGCTCGGAAACAGCGAACCCGGAGGGTCCAGTTGCATGTGGGGCTGCGTAAAGGCTCCCCTGGGGAGATCACTTGTACCCAAAGCCTTCCTTTGGGGGCACTTTTGGATGGGCGAAAAGGGCTTGCAACGCATTTCATGGGGCCTGATTTTTCAGTCGTCTTCTTTGCCGGCTAGGGCAATGTTTAGGGATGCTCGGAAACAGCGAACCCGGAGGGTCCAGTTGCATGTGGGGCTGCGTAAAGGCTCCCCTGGGGAGTTCACTTGTACCCAAAGCCTTCCTTTGGGGGCACTTTTGGATGGGCGACAAGGGCTTGCAACGCATTTCCTAGAGCCTGATTTTTCAGTCGTCTTCGATGCCGTCTAGGACTATGTTTAGGGATGCTCGGAAACAGCGAACCCGGAGGGTCCAGTTGCATGTGGGGCTGCGTAAAGGCTCCCCCGGGGAGTTCTCTTGTACCCAAAGTCTTCCTTTGGGGGCACATTTGGATGGGCGAAAAGGCCTCGGAATGCATTTCCTGGGGCCTGATTTTTCAGTCGTCTCCGATGACGGCTAGGGCTACGTTTAGGTTTGCTCATGAACAGCGAACCCGGAGGGTCCAGTTGCATGTGGGGCTGCGTAAAGGCTCCCCTGGGGAGTTCTCTTGTACCCAAAGCCTTCCTTTGGGGGCACTTTTGGATGGGCGAAAAGGGCTCGCAACGCATTTCCTGTGGCCTGATTTTTCAGTCGTCATCGATGCCGGCTAGGGCTATGTTTAGGGATGCTCGGAAACAGCGAACCCGGAGGGTCCAGTTGCATGTGGGGCTGCGTAAAGGCTCCCCTGGGGAGTTCACTTGTACCCAAAGCCTTCCTTTGGTGATACTTTTGGATGGTCCAAAGGGGATTGCAACGCGTTTTCTGGGGCCCGGGTTTTCAGTCTTCTCCCATGCCGGCTAGGGATATATTTAGGTTTGCTCGGAAAAATCGAACCCGGAGGGTCCAGTTGCATGTGGGGCTGCGTAAAGGCTCCCCTGGGGAGTTCACTTGTACCCAAAGCCTTCCTTTGGGGGCACTTTTGGATGGACGAAAAGGGCTCGCAACGCATTTCCTGGGGTCTGATTTTTCAGTCGACCTCGATGCCGGCTAGGGCTATGTTTAGGGATGCTCGGAAACAGCGATCCCGGAGGGTCCAGTTGCATGTGGGGCTGCGTAAAGGCTCCCCTGGGGAGTTCACTTGTACCCAAAGCCTTCCTTTGGGGGCACTTTTGGATGGGCGAAAAGGGCTTGCAACGCATTTCCTGGGGACTGATTTTTCAGTCGTGTTCGATGCCGTCTAGGACTATGTTTAGGGATGCTCGGAAACAGCGAACCCGGAGGGTCCAGTTGCATGTGGGGCTGCGTAAAGGCTCCCCCGAGGAGTTCTCTTGTACCCAAAGCCTTCCTTTGGGGGCACTTTTGGATGGGCGAAAAGGCCTCGGAACGCATTTCCTGGGGCCTGATTTTTCAGTCGTCTCCGATGACGGCTAGGGCTACGTTTAGGGATGCTCGGAAACAGCGAACCCGGAGGGTCCAGTTGCATGTGGGGCTGCGTAAAGGCTCCCCTTGGGAGTTCTCTTGTACCCAAAGCGTTCCTTTGGGGGCACATTTGGATGGGCGAAAAGGGCTCGCAACGCATTTCCTGTGGCCTGATTTTTCAGTCGTGTTCGATGCCGGCTAGGGCTATGTTTAGGGATGCTCGGAAACAGCGAACCCGGAGGGTCCAGTTGCATGTGGGGCTGCGTAAAGGCTCCCCTGGGGAGTTCACTTGTACCCAAAGCCTTCCTTTGGTGACACTTTTGGATGGTCCAAAGGGGCTTGCGATGCGTTTTCTGGGGCCTGATTTTTCAGTCGTCTCCGATGACGGCTAGGGATATATTTAGGGTTGCTCGGAAAAATCGAACCCGAAGGGTCCAGTTGCATGTGGGGCTGCGTAAAGGCTCCCCTGGGGAGTTCACTTGTACCCAAAGCCTTCCTTTGGGGGCACTTTTGGATATGCGAAAAGGGCTCGCAACGCATTTCCTGGGGCCTGATTTTTCAGTCGTCTTCAATGCCGGCTAGGACTATTTTAGGGATGCTCGGAAACAGCGAACCCGGAGGGTCCAGTTGCATGTGGGGCTGCGTAAAGGCTCCCCTGGGGAGATCACTTGTACCCAAAGCCTTCCTTTGGTGACACTTTTAGATGGTCCAAAGGGGCTTGCAACGCGTTTTCTGGGCCTGGGTTTTCAGTCTTCTCCCATGACGGCTAGTGATATATTTAGGGTTGCTCGGAAAAATCAAACCCGGAGGGTCCAGTTGCATGTGGGGCTGTGTAAAGGCTCCCCTGGGGAGTTCACTTGTACCCAAAGCCTTCCTTTGGGGGCACTTTTGGATGGGCGACAAGGGCTTGCAACGCATTTCCTAGAGCCTGATTTTTCAGTCGTCTTCGATGCCGTCTAGGACTATGTTTAGGGATGCTCGGAAACAGCGAACCCGGAGGGTCCAGTTGCATGTGGGGCTGCGTAAAGGCTCCCCCGGGGAGTTCTCTTGTACCCAAAGTCTTCCTTTGGGGGCACATTTGGATGGGCGAAAAGGCCTCGGAACGCATTTCCTGGGGCCTGATTTTTCAGTCGTCTCCGATGACGGCTAGGGCTACGTTTAGGTTTGCTCAGGAACAGCGAACCCGGAGGGTCCAGTTGCATGTGCGGCTGCGTAAAGGCTCCCCTTGGGAGTTCTCTTGTACCCAAAGCGTTCCTTTGGGGGCACTTTTGGATGGGCGAAAAGGGCTCGCAACGCATTTCATGAGGCCTGATTTTTCAGTCGTGTTCGATGCCGGCTAGGGCTATGTTTAGGGATGCTCGGAAACAGCGAACCCGGAGGGTCCAGTTGCATGTGGGGCTGCGTAAAGGCTCCCCTGGGGAGTTCACTTGTACCCAAAGCCTTCCTTTGGTGATACTTTTGGATGGTCCAAAAGGGCTTGCAACGCGTTTTCTGGGGCCCGGATTTTCAGTCTTCTCCCATGCCGGCTAGGGATATATTTAAGGTTACTCGGAAAAATCGAACCCGAAGGGTCCAGTTGCATGTGGGGCTGCGTAAAGGCTCCCCTGGGGAGATCACTTGTACCCAAAGCCTTCCTTTGGGGGTACTTTTGGATGGTCCTAAGGGTCTCGCAACGCATTTCCTGGGGCCTGATTTTTCAGTCGTCATCGATGCCGGCTAGGGCTATGTTTAGGGATGCTCGGAAACAGCGAACCCGGAGGGTCCAGTTGCATGTGGGGCTGCGTAAAGGCTCCCCTGGGAACTTCAGATGTACCCAAAGCCTTCCTTTGGGGGCACTTTTGGATGGGCGAAAACGCCTCGCAACGCATTTCCTGGGGCCTGATTTTTCAGTCGTCTTCAATGCCGCATAGGACTATGTTTAGGGATGCTCGGAAACAGCGAACCCGGAGGGTCCAGTTGCATGTGGGGCTGCGTAAAGGCTCCCCTGGGGAGATCACTTGTACCCAAAGCCTTCCTTTGCGGGCACATTTGGATGGGCGAAAAGGCCTCGGAACGCATTTCCTGGGGCCTGATTTTTCAGTCGTCTCCGATGACGGCTAGGGCTACGTTTAGGTTTGCTCAGGAACAGCGAACCCGGAGGGTCCAGTTGCATGTGGGGCTGCGTAAAGGCTCCCCTGGGGAGTTCACTTGTACCCAAAGCCTTCCTTTGGTGACACTTTTGGATGGTCCAAAGGGGCTTGCAACGCGTTTTCTGGGGCCTGGGTTTTCAGTCTTCTCCCATGCCGGCTAGTGATATATTTAGGGTTACTCGGAAAAATCGAACCCGGAGGGTCCAGTTGCATGTGGGGCTGTGTAAAGGCTCCCCTGGGGAGTTCACTTGTATCCAAAGCCTTCCTTTGGGGGCACTTTTGGATGGTCCTAAGGGGCTCGCAACGCATTTCCTGGGGCCTGATTTTTCAGTCGTCATCGATGCCCGCTAGGGCTATGTTTAGGGATGCTCGGAAACAGCGAACCCGGAGGGTCCAGTTGCATGTGGGGCTGCGTAAAGGCTCCCCTGGGGAGATCACTTGTACCCAAAGCCTTCCTTTGGGGGCACTTTTGGATGGGCGAAAAGGGCTTGCAACGCATTTCATGGGGCCTGATTTTTCAGTCGTCTTCTTTGCCGGCTAG